>NC_068986.1:70528925-70539059 GCF_001194135.2 Octopus bimaculoides | reverse complement strand
TGTGTATTAAATAAAAGATTTTGAAAATTAAAGGTGTCTATTTACTTCTTGTGGAGGCGCGTGGCTTAGTGGTTAGGGTGTCAGCATCATGATCGTAAGATTGTGGTTTTGATTCCTGGAATGGGCGACGCGTTGTGTTCTTGAGCAAAACACTTCATTTCACGTTGCTCTAGTCCACTCAGCTGGCAAAAATGAGTAATGCTGTGATGGACTGGCGTCCCATCCAGCTGGGGAGCACATATGCCACTGAAACTGGGAAACCGGGCCCATGTCTGTGTATATATATAAATGCAAGAGAGTTGTAAAATATCAAATCTATGGATTGGTAATTTTTTGTTTGTCCATATCAACTAGCATCAGCCGGTATTGATGAAAAATAACTGTTAAGGACCCAATATATAATTCATAGATGAGAATTAGATATTCCAGATATTCTGCAATACACTTGGTAGTGCTCAAGAAATTTACACTTGAGTTGGTATAGAAGTAAATGTAGGGATAAGCAAATTAGGCAGATCAAAATATGAAGTATATTAAGAACATGGAATACAAAAAAATGTATATATGTATACATAGAAAAAGGTCCGACTTACACAGAATACAAATGAAATAAAGAATTAAAGGGGTTGAAGAAAAGTATTACAAATCCAACAGCTATTTCTGGAGGATAATACAAGCTTCCATATTCAGTGAAGAGATCTTACATTTGAGGTATTGAAGGAAAGAAGTTCAAAGATGGAGTCATCTTTCCACCTTTGATTCTTTCCTTCAGCACTTCAAATGAAGATGGAGGCTTGTCTAATCCTATGATAGAATCAATCTACAAACATTATTTTGGACTACCAAGCCCCCAGAAACAGCTGTTGGATTTGTAATACTTTTCTTCAGCCCCTTTAATTCTCTATATCATTTGTATTCTGTGTAAGTCAGACCATTTTGTATGTAAGCATATAGACATTTTTTGTATTCCATGTTTTTAATACTTTTCATATTTTGATCTGCTTAACTTGCTTATTCCTACTTTTACTTATATAAGTAAATGTAGCACACAGTTTTGTCAGTGAATAGGTCGTGGTTTCAAAATGACAAAAATATTTTGACACAAATTAAATTTATATGCTGAAGGGAAACTAACAGTTTTTGTGTGTTCTTAAATGGCTTACAAATATCTTCCATGCTGCAATTGTTCTTGTTTATATATATATATATATATATATATATATATATAACTGAAAATAAATGGACAATGACAGTTCAATAGCAAAGCAATTTATTTGCAATTAATGTATTACATAGCACAAAGTTTCTAGCTTACATAATACATTGATGACAAATAAATTTCCATGCTATCGAAACATTTACAGCATGTACAGAATTGGCATTGTGACACTGGAATGGTATTTGCAGCTGAGGAAAGAGACCAATGATTATCTTTCCCAAGTTTGTGACCATGAAATCAACAACATAATTAGGACAGCTAATGACTTTGAGGAGAGGTAATGAACTTGAGGGTCATTGGTAAAATCTATTTATCAGAAGAACAAAATTTTAAAAAATGAACCTATTTACTGAGAAGACAGTATATGGGTATTTGGCATAAAAAACGAGTCACAGAAGGAACTGATCATGTTAAAAGCTTGGCATGGAGTTCTGACAAGTTTGAAAGCTATCTCCATGCAATTCAAGAACAAGAGGTCCTCACCAAGTGCCTACAGCATAAACGGCAGAAAACATTGACAGACAACAAATGTAGGCTGTGCAAGTCCAAGACTGAAGATGTCAACCACACTATTGCCAACATTGAGAGAATGTCTTCCAGATATTATCTTCCCATGAGGCATGATGTGGTGATCAGTATAGTCTGGAAGAGGATACCAACAAAGGAGACACCTATGGATGAAGTTGACTACATTGAGACTGATGGATCAAAAAATATTGGTGGAACTTTAAAATCAAAACAGCCACCAAGTTAAAACAGAACCAGTCAGATATTGTGTAGGGCCACAAGGAAAATATATGTTCTCTTGTGGAAATCAGCTGCTCTCTGGACACCAATGTGGTTAGAAAAATACAAGAGAAAAAGGATATTTATAGACCATCCACAAAGAGTTTGCAAATCCAGTACTCAAGATACACTTTCAACTTCATACCTAGTATTATTGGAGCAACAGGATACATACAAACCTGCCATGAGTAAAGTACGGGTGAATTTGGGAACTTGGGGAGAAAATGCAAATCCTTAATTCATACACTACAAATGATCATGATATCTGGGACTATAATAATATATTTATGTATATATGTATGTGTATATAATTCATATATGCAATGCATAATAATTGGTTGTTCAAATTAGATGGACATGTGCAATAGCCAGCTGGCAAGTGCTTGCACAAATCATCTATTCAAGGGCTGATAACAGTTCCTTAATTAATAACCCACCCCTACTCATTGTATCAAGGCTACAACTTTAGAGCTAACATAGTTAGTGGTTAGTGTCTTCAGTCTTAGATGTAGAAGCACTTAGAAACACACCAGTATGGAATAAGAAGATATGGAAGCTTAAGATATAAAAAAAATAGGATCTTCCTAATGTGGACCCAATAGAGGGACCAGCTATCCTAGACTACAGCAATATGATAAAGCAATTAAAGATATGAAGGCAGGGAAAGCCTTTGATCCATCAGGAATCACTGCTGAAATGCTTAAAATAGCAGGTGGCTTATTCACCATATTGTTAATCAGGTTGTCCAGGAAGGTACCATACCCACAAACTGGTGTAGCAACATTATTGCAAACTGTTATAAGAGTAAAGGAGATACCTTATAAGTAATTGTAGAGGTATCAAATTACTGGACCAGGTTATGAAAGTTACAGAAAAAACTTATAGCCTAATTAATCAGGAAAAAAATTAGACTAGATGAGATGCAGTTTGATTTTGTGTCAGGGAGATATACTATTGATGCCCTCTCTCTAGTAAAACACTTTATTTTCCATTGATTACCCCTTTCTGTGCCACTAGTTATGTCTCTGTTTCCCCTGGGCTACATCTTAGGACAGCTATAACTCATCTTTAATACCTTTCCATATCTACTATCATTCTCACCACCCTCATATCTGCCATTGAAGCCCTCATACTCTTTGACTGTCACTCACTATATCCATCCCTGCATACCTCTGACCTCATCTCTGTCACTGTATGTCTTTCTCTTCCATTCTCTCACCCCACACATCACCTTATTTCTCGTCTATATGCAGGTTTATTACACTTTTGCTTTTCACTCTTTCTGTAATGCAACTTAACACATCATACCTGAGCCACTCCTTTTTCTTTCATCATCCATTCTGAACTGATATTCACCATCAACCACACATCCATGCTAGTTCATTATTTACTACATTAACATTAATCTCTCTCTCTCTCTCTCTCTCTCTCTCTCTCTCTCTCTCTCTCTCTCTCTCTCTCTCTCTCTCTCTCACTATATGAGAGAAAGATTGATAGAGGGAAAGAAGAGAGGAGAGGTCGAGACAGATAAATAGACAGAAGTTTATGTCAGAAAATCTTGAATTGACGGCATTTTATTATATATTCTTCTGAAACATTAAAATTTTCCAAACAATAAACATAGCTCTTATAATGAAAATTGCAGAAATTTAAAATTAAGAATGTTGAATTTGATAAAAATGAAGACCAAACCAAGATGTGAGAGGAAAAGAAAAACAGCAATTATAGATTTAACCACAAAGCATGCTAGAAGATACTGAATAGTCACAGATAGGAATAGCACATTGAAGAATACATCTAATAACCAAACTAAATCTAAGATAAAAATCTTTTAACTCAGGAAATAGAACAAATGAAGAAATAGGGCAAATTTATGAATCAGTTCTGTTTTAATCTTTTTGATGAATTTGTCTTAGAAGTCAAATGTCATCTAAAAAGATATGGGTTAGAATTTAAATACTATAAATAAAACTTAAGAATATTCTTTATAAAAATGACTAAATAGCATTTTTGTTGTTGTTATTATTAAAACTCATAATCATTATTGTGCAGGACAAAATTCTTAGTGGCATTTCTTCTGGCTTTACATTCTGAGTTCAAATGTTGCTGAGGTCAACATTGCCTTTCATCCTTTCGAGGTCAATAAAATAAGTACCAGTTGAGAACTAGGGATAAGGATATTAACTTAGAATTTCCCCTAAAATTTCTGGCCTTGTGTCATGATTTAAAACTTATTATTAATATAAATTTCTAGCTTTGGCACAAAGCTTCAAATTTTCAGTAAGTTGTCTAGTCACTAGTATCAACTACAGTACTTTAGTAGTACTTATTTTACCAAATCATTATAACAAAAGGCCATGCCATTCTCAGCTAGGTTTAAACTCACAAAGTAGAGAGACAGAGATATTACTTAATATTGCAAGGCATTTTGTTTGCTGCTCTCTGGGTTTTGCCTATATTTCACATGGTTACTGTTGCTGATGATGATCTTTTCAAATGAATGTTTGCTATAATCCTATTTTTTAGTTAATTGCAGCCACTAAATCTACTGCAATTCAACTTCACTGTTATGTTTCAATATAAACTAGATTTATTATTAGAGATTTTTTAAATAATCATAATTACTCAATGCCTATAATAAAATTAAAGTATTTTATACATATACTATTAGGCATAATATACAGCCAGCTACAAAAAATTCATCAACAGCAATTCAATGAAAGTAATTTGCTGACCAACAAATCTTGATCAGCAAATTCACCTATTAGCAATTAAATGATTAACAAATTCACTGATGACATAATAGTAATACAATGACACAGTCACACTTAAATAACATAACAGAAAACATTGCAAAATCTTTTAAATGAATCCTAAAGTGAGACATAAACTTAGCCTCTTACATTTGGAATGATAGACTTGTGAAGATTGTACTCCACAAATCTTTTAAAACCTTTTGGCATAATTGTGATACTTTCATCTCTTCAAAAGAGGTTCTTGCTCATTTGTGAATTGTTGCTTGGTGAATTGCTATCGATGAATTTTCTACACAATAATGCACAGCATCAGCATCATCAACAATTTAAAATCAAATTTACTATGTTTAACTGATTTGGGTGAACCTCAAACTAACTACTTTACAGTTATTTCTATACCATATTTTGTGCTTAAAAGACTACAGATTTGATGAAGAAAAGTGTAGACAGAGGAAAAACAGAATGAACATTGTTTCTTTTTCTTTTCTTTTTTTTTTACATTTTCACTAGAGTGTGATTAAAATGGATTCAATCCAACATGCAATAGAGAAGTCACTTACCATCTTTTTTGAGAGATTTATATTGAACTAGAACAGAAAACAATTATATGTTATGTAGAAAAAGTAAAAAAAATATGAAATTAATTTCAAATATAACTAAATTATTAGTACAAATTTTTAAAACTTATTAAAAACTCAAGCAGAAAAATAAAATAAATTATCTATCACACAATAATAATTATTATTATTCATACAAAAGATCAACATATAATGGTTATATTGATGCTAAATGTGCACTGAAGTTGTTGATGAAAATGGAGCATCAAAGAATGACTTCTGCAATGTTTTGAAATTTTATCTTAAAGAATTTATCATCATCATCATAATAATAATAATAATAAAGAAAACCAGTGATGATATTGTAGTAAGTTACTTAATCTAAAATGTAGTAGAACTGAATAGCAATAATTTCAAAGAAACTATTTATCTGATATCATAGCATAAACTAGTTTTAAGAAAGTAATTTGAAATTGGTCTAAAAATAAAACATTTTGAAAACATAAACATACCCCTTCATGCAATAAAAACATTAAAAAAATATTGAAGAGATAGTTGTAGCAATCAATAACAAAATACAATGGTGAAAGAAAGAAGCTTAAAGAAAGTGTGAAACCAGAAAGAAAAGAAGCTTCCATATCATCATACCTGCCTTTAGTATGGAATGAAGTATATGAAGGGTAAAAGAAGTACATAGGAACCAAGCAATTTGTACATCAAATATCTTAAATTCCTTATTTCTGGTATGGCCACACATTTGGGAGATTGAGTATAGTCAGCTAAATTGACTGGCATTTTATATTATCACCCATGTAGATTTAATGATACCATCAAATTTGAGTTCAGTTCGTATTCTAATCTAAGTGATTTTTTAAATAATTTATGATTAAGAATGGTATATTTTTTTCTATATTTTATTTCAAAACACTTTCTGTTTTTAAACAAGTGCATCATTTACTTGCCTAAGTATTGTTTTGTCATTTATTTTAATGCTTGTAATTTGAGTTATTGTATTTTCAGGACAATTCAAGGAACATCTTTTAGAATTTGGGAAAATAAGGAGTTGTGGTAGCTAAGCAATAAAAACAGATTCTTAAAAAATTTCTACACAATCTTTATTGAGTATTTTCTGTAATTTGTATCAAACAAATAAAAACTTTATTTTTTTCAACCAGAGAGCATGTTGGTACATTGATTTCTACTATTTTACAAATAAAGATCAAACATATTGTTGATAGCTTTCATCAAATATTGCTTTTTTTTTTGTATAAAATAAAGTTCATCCTTGAAAGCAATTATTAGTTGAAATGGGCTTGCAAAAACAAATTAAACTTTTGTTTCCAAGAAATTGTATAATTAAATATTTTTACAACACTTTGCCTTTGTACAGTATGTGAATATGTGAGCATAGTACAATAATTCAATAGAGTGATGAAATACAACAATGTGAAGATTACTTAAGCAAAGTATATTGCAAATTTAAAGACTTCATGCGGAATGAAATAAGTTTGATTTGTTAAAGTTCTAAAACAAAACACTTTTGCATTATTTTATGTGAGTAACTATGTTAAAAGCTAGATTTAATTGCTATGAGAATGAAACTTTTGAAAGATATATGTTATATAGATTAGAATATTTAAGCTTAATTAAAGTTTTACATTTATGAATCGAGTTATTACTACAATTATTCAAACTGAAAGGACTATTGGTATAAGTCTCATGTACACTACATTTTGACTGATATATTTGCTGATTATTCAAGTGTAAGAGATTCACATATACTGTGTCCTTGTATTTGAACCAAATTAAAACAAAAAAAGCCTTTATTGCAATTGATGAGGTCTCAATACACATATTACCATCCCCAGAAACGAACCAACTGTAATTGTTTTTAAACTTATTTCAATAAAGAAACTGTATTGGACTGAAGTATGTGCTGAGATTTCCTTAGGTTCTTAGATATGAATATAGGACAAAAATACAAACTGATAATATAAAAGAATATTTATAATAGAAATGTTAACATTCTAATGCATCAACAACTTAAAGGGACCATGATGTGTCTAGTAGACTACATTTAAATAGAATATTTAAAGTAAATAACTCTGAAAAGTGAACTAAAACCAACATCATGTTCACAGAAGTGAATGCGAAAATTTCTGTGTATGGCAAGCCAATATTCATAGAACTCTACATAAAATTCTACAACATCAGAAAAATGCACAATTGTTTATCATATTTCTTGAGATTTGCATCTACCCACATGTGGGCAGTAATAACAAACATAAATCCCTATGAACTAACCTTACTGCAACCATCTAACAGGGATCTGTGGAAAATATGCAAAGAATGCATGGAAAAGATGGAACAAGAACAACTTAAAAATTAATTCGGCTATATTTCTGTACAGTAAATTCTATCCAAGACAATGACTAAGAGTATTGTGTGTACAACAGCCTAAGCAAAATGACTATGAAGGCAAGCATTGGGCAACTCTGAAAAATAGAAATCATTTGCCAATACATGAAGGGGGCCTTCCTTATAAACAAAGAAATACTGTGGTATCTATGTAAAAGTCCAAAATATACTTAGAGGAAGCAAAATATAAAACATTAACTGATTATTAATTGCTAATTAATAATCTAATCAGTAAGCACAGCCCAGACTTTAGTCTAATATGGATGTTGTTACTGAAATAAGTTGGTATGATTAACACTTGTGAATGAAAGCATTAACCTTTTTACCAACCTGGCTGAAACCGGCTCTGGCTCTGAGTACAAATGTCTTGTTTTCATAAGTTTTGAATTAAAATCTTCCACCAAACCTTAGTCACAATTTATGTTCCTAACACTAGCTGAATGATAACTAAGTTATTTTACTAAATTCTTTGCTATATTTAAAGTAACTGAAAGAAACACAGAGCATCTCAAAATAAATACAGCAACGAAAGGGTTAAACCTTTTGATTGTCAATGAAGGTTTAAGAATTCTATATTAATCTTATGAAATACATGCAATTAAAAATATGGTAGAAAATATATGGATCAAAATATAGTGTGAATAAATATAGAAATGATATTAGTTCAAAATTGAAGCTAATGGTAACTGAAATATTCCTTTAGATTTCTTTTCAATATTTTTTTTAGTGTATACATTAGTGTATACAGTTTCAGATTTATTTTTAACAGCCTTATAGCATTTCAAAGCTATATTATTAAGTAAAAAAAAAAAAAAAAAAACACAAATAGCAAAAAAGAAAAAAAAAACCCATTTGCAGGAAATCTTAAATTAAAAGATACAAATGAGGTGTCACTAAAATGCTAGAACATAATTTTGAGCAGAGATCGGAGAGCATTAGATCTTTTGATGTGCAAGCAGATAAATTTATTATATGGTAGAAAATGTTAAAAAAATATCAAATACCATCATTATGAATTTTGCTTCTAACTATTATTTTCAAGTTAAGATAGTACAAAATGAAAATAACACACACAAGATTCAAGTTGCTTATTTAATAGAATCAGTTGAAGAAATATGGCAAAGAGTGAGAAGAAAACTGTCAGGTATTGAAAACAAGAAGAGGTCCATGCATTAAGAAAATATAGTTAACAAAATGCAGTATACCCCAACCGATGTTTAAAAAGTTTTCAAGAGGCCATAGAAATAAAAGAACAATTATAGAATCCTTCACACAATATAGAAATAATTGATAATGAAATAAAAAAGAAACGTAAACTGCATTCAAGTAGAACATGCTTTATAAATACAAAACACGTACAACTGCCATAACTGAATCTCCTCAACAGGCCTGTGTGATTAAGAAAGTGGATGGTAAATATAATATGCATTGCAGAGATGTGATAAACATACATGAATACACACCTACATCTAATCATTTAATAAGGTGTAACAAGGACAAAAAAAAAAAAAAAAAAAATCAAAGTTTTCTCTCACATAGTTTTCTTCTTTGAAAAAATTAAAATAAAAAAATGATTCTATAGTTTTCAGTAGACAAAATAAAGTGACATAATGATTTATATAGTTTGTTAAAGTTTTATTGAAGAATAAATGAAAAGTTGTGAAGGATATTACTAACATAATTCATGCATTTCATATTCATTATAGGTTGCCCTAGGAACAATGAATCTAATTGAAGATTGATTTTAGGTATTGCTCTTTTTCAATAAAAATCTGTTTGAGAAGAAAAGCCATACAAGAATATGTTTTGTGACTGGTAATATAATAGCATATGCTAATTGATTTTTCATAAGTGATAAATATAATTAGTCTTCATAATCTTATTAATATTGATTTCTTTCCTCCAGAAATGAAGCTAATTTTGTATTTGTGGATTGAATGCATTAAATTAAAATGTGAAACTGACCCCCTCCAGAGAAGACAAAAGTAAACAACACATATATTTAAGAAGTATGAGCTAAAACATGAGAATTTGGAACAATGATTCTTTTTTTTATGGATACCTTTCCTAATGTAAAGCCCTCCCATAAAACACCTGGCAAATAAAACATACTTTATTATAGCATAAAGAATTATACAGTGAAGAACTTTAAATCAAGGATACGAGAATAAAAAGCGACAATAAGATTTTCCATGTAACTTTTATGCAATAGTTTATCCATTAATTGTTCTTTTAGGATACATTCATGCACGCACATATATATCACAAAGAGCATTAAATGTTGAAGATGATTATTAAATGAGCGGAGTTGTTCAATTAAACAAGCTTGACAAATAAACATGACAACTGAGGAGCAAGTCTGCTATGCATGTATGTATGTATATATATATATATATAT
>NC_068986.1:70506305-70528902 GCF_001194135.2 Octopus bimaculoides | reverse complement strand
TATATAAATGACTTTAAAATTTAAACTTCAATACTATTCATGAAAGATGTCCGCTAAATCAAATGCATACTGAAAGCATTTGAGACTACAGCTGAAACTAGTCAGATAGTTGTGTATTAATCCATAAAGATATTTATATTAAAAAATATATTCTGTTGCAATCTTTACTCAATTGGCACTGATCAGAGGGAAAAAAATGTGAGCAAATTATAACTTCAGAATTTGAAATGCATAGCTAACAGCTACCAGGAGATCTATGACAACAAAAAGAAACGTAAAGTTGTTTTACATCCTGTCCAACTAGACAGCACTTAAACTGGCAGTTTAGGAGCTGTGCATTAAAAATAAATGTTTCTTAGCTGTCATTCTACTAAAAATAGAACAAAATATAACCTAAATTTATTAATGACAATTTGATTATATAAGGACGTTTCTTAATTTTCTCAAGATGATTTTGAGGAAACTATTTGATATTAGGGGGTAAAAAAAAGATGATGACATTAATAATAAATAGTAAATCATGTCTGATTATTTTGTCTACAAGTGGTTATCTGGACATTTCAAAACATAAATGCAGTAGCATGTAAAGAAAAAGTCCAGTGATATAAATTCATATGTTACTTTTAATTATTAATTATGAAAAGTAGCTCTGAGTCAAATTGTTAGATTTCATAATTTACAGTGGTTTATGATGCATTAGAATTGTAAATTTGAACCTAAATATATTAACAGATCTCTATACAGTCAAATTTAATCTTTGCTAACAATTGATAGAAAAGGAGCTAGAAACCATCTGAAGTTTGGTGGGGATTTAGCATAAGGTAAGCCAATATATACAAAAAAGAGAAAAAAATTACAACTTAATTTGATAACAAAAACTTCTTCAAAATAATTATAAAAACAATATTCAGTTTTGAGAAAATAAAATAAATATTCTAGCAACTATTGTTTTGTTAGAATTATCTTTCACAAGCTAAAACTGGCTTTCTTCCATTATTATTGCTATTTGCATCATTTTAAAAAATTCTCTTCTAGATAGTATCGGATTTAATTTCATTAAAAGTTTTACGAAAATTGGAAGAAAATCCATTTGAGGCTGACTGCAAACTTTCCATTCTTGATTACAAATGGAAGACAGTGTTTCCTTTCAAGTAGAAAAATAAAGATTTGCTCAAAAAAGATTAAGAGATAATATTAAAAATGAGTTGAAAGTGAGGGAAATAATTTAAGATCTTTTTCTTATATATATCCTATGGTTTATATAAGCTATATTTAATATATTTATTTTAATTATTATCTTGTGAAATTAAAAAAAAATGCAACATAATGTTATAAAAATTTATATTAAAATAAGAACTCAGAAATTGAATTATAATTATACTATGAAATAGTTAAAATAACAAATATTAAAAAACAGAATAAAAAACCTTTACAAGAAACTGGATAAGAACCACATTTCAGACAATATTTCTAATTCTAAATGGCTAAGAAATTATTTCAGCGAGAGTAGAGATTTAATGTATATTAATTTAAAAATATAAATGGAAATGATTTATTTTCAAGATTCACTTTATTTTCGTACAAAAATACAACTGTATAAAAAAAAAAAAATGCACTTGTGACAAAAATAAAACTGATTTTAGGCAGCCTAGAATAAGACAACACTGATCTTTTGAATATTCTAAAATAAAATCACTCTTTCTGAACTTAAGTAAAATAGAATAATATTATATAAAGAAATGTATTTAAAAGTCAAATAGAATTTTTGTTTAAATAGTTGAAATAAACTTATATATGCACTTATGTATAAGTTTATGTAGAGGGAGGATTAGAGAGAATGTGAACAACTGACAGACAGACTAATAGATATCCACAAATATGAAGAAAGTAAAAAACAACTTAGGCTGATATGATTGGAAAAAATTACTTAAATTTTCATTAATTTTAAAATTTATTTGTATTTATAGATACCTGTATGTAAATGTATTTTAAATTGCTAATACCGAAGGAATATTTACATACAGTACAGTAGTTTAGCTACACAGACACGACAGAAGTAAATAGACACCTTTATATTCGTTAAAATTTATTTAAATCTAAAATTATACATTTAGTTTACATAGGAAAGTTGGATGGTTTGAATGACGAGCTAGTTTCTGATGGAGTTTGTATGTCTCCATTGAAGTCTAATGTCAGCTCTGTACCAATTAAATAATACAGTTCTATATTTGAGAGATGAGGAATTATGTCCATCACTTACATTATTTAGATTTGACGGATATTTGTCCTCATCTTGTTTGTTGGTAATACAACTTTTTGGCTGATATACTCTTCAGCCTTCTTCAGGTGTCCTGGGGAAATTTTGAACCTGGGTTTTCATTCCTAAGGTATTTTTCGATATTATTATTATTATTATTATTATTATTAACCACTACACCATATGCCTGTGGGTATATGGCATAGTGGTTAAGAGCACGGGCTGCTAACCCCAAGATTCTGAGTTCGATTCCAAGCAGTGACCTGAATAATAATAATAGTAATAATAACATCGAAAAATACCTTAGGAATGAGAGAACCCAGGCTGGAGAGTTTATCAGCTGAAACATTGTGTTGACAACAAACAAGATGAGGACAAATGTCCATCAAATCTAAACAATGTAAGTAATGTACATAATTCCTCATCTCTCAAATATAGAACTGTATTATCTAATTGGTACAGAGCTGACATTAGACTTCAATGGAGACATACAGAGAAACTCCATCAGAAACTAGCTCATATTATACATTCAACTATTTATTAATTATGATAATATGAACATCTAATATTTAGTAGACATGCCCTTTGCATTTTTCAATGCAAGGACCCTATTAGGAATGCTACTCATCAGATGAATATTCTCTTGAGGAATTTCTTGCCAAGTTTCATGCAGTAATCACAAAAGATTTGGCTTTGAGGATGCTTTCTTGTTCTTTTTATGAAATGTCCTGTCCATTATGCCCCAGAGGCGTTCAATAGGGTTCATATCTGGTGACTGGCTTGGCCAAGGAAGTTTTTTAATGCCATTCTCTTCCAACCAATCTAGGGTCTTTTTAGCTGATTGACAAGGAGCCTTATCTACCATAAATAATCTTCTTTAATCATTTCACCACTGGAGAAGATTGGAAGGAGTCCTTTCTGTAATATGGACACATATTTATCTGTGTTTATGTTTCCTTCACACTCCACCAGCTCTGATCAACCATTGCTCTAAATTGCCCCCCAGACCATCACAGAATAGCTGCCATGTTTCACTGTTGGCTGCAATCTTTTTATGTTAAATTTTTGATCACAGAGTCTCTAGATCCACACCTGACCACTGTTAGAAAATACAGTAAATCTGGACTCATCAGAGAATATGACAGTGTCCTGAAATGCTAGTGGCTTTTCTATCATCTCACTGGCCCAGTCTTTTTCCTGCTTGATATTGGGTGGTTGAAGAAGTGGCTTCCTTTTTGCTGCTCTGCCATAGTAGCCAAGACAGTTCTGCAACTGACATCAACTTGTTCTGCTATGTCAGAGGCTTTGCAATGAGAATTGTCCTCCACGCTTCTCTTAACAAAGTGAAGGGTCCTGTCAGAGGACTATGGTTGAGCTGGGCGAGGTGATGTGGACTCCTTCCCCTCAATGGTGAATTGCACAATCACTTTATTAACTATAGAAAGTGGGATTCCTAGGTTTTCTGTGATTTTGTGCTAAGTTCACCTTCAAATTAACCCACAATTGACCCTCTTTGAAATTTGGATAGTTTCAAGGCTTCTTTTGTATGTGCATAATTTAACAGTCACATATAGAACCTGAAACATAAAAATGTCAATTAATAGAAGGTGTAAACCGTTTCAAGTTAAAATAAACAGAGTGATCTTTTATGGGGTGTCTATTTACTTCTGTTGTGTCTGTATAGATCTATGGAAATATATGAATAGAATCCATGACTGTGAACAAGAATATTAAATTCACCCTAAGAAAAATTACTCAATTCCTAAATATTTGTATGCTTGTATGTACATATCACACAAACAATTTTTGTTACACATACACACGCACACAAACATTAATTGTATATGATAGATTCATATAGGCCGTTTATTAAATGAACAAAGGAATAAATAAAATTGTTTCATTACATTTTGATTAGTTATATTATAACTAATGAAAATGTTACAACATCTGTTATAATACATTCATGATTATCTATCTAAAACCTTACCAAAGATATATAAGAGAGGTATTTGTGTGTGTGTGTGTGTGTGTGTACATAAGGCTATAATCCTTTCTACTATAGGCACAAGGCCTGATATTTTGGGGGAGGGGACTAGTTGAATATATCAACCCCAATGTTTCACTGATACTCAATTTATTGACCCTGAAAGGATGAAAGGCAAAGTCGACCTCGGTGGAATTTGAACTCAGAATGTAAAGGCAGACAAAATACCGCTAAGCATTTTGCCTGGCATGCTAATGATTCTGCCAGCAAAATTTCAACCAAATGAAAAGTTTTGTAGATTTTATAAAGCAGTCATTCTTCAATCTTAACAGAAATAGTGGCCACCCAATATCTAGCTTTTGATAAAAGTTCTTTTGCCATAAAGGACAAAATATATGATCTTCTCACTCATAACTTGTTAAAACTATATCTAACATAAGAGGCTGAGATTTAGATGGTAATTAATTAAACATTATAACTAAATTTTATTTATAAAATTAATTTCTTAAAATTAAAAAGAAGAAAAAAATCTTGAGCACATTTCTGTACAAAATCTAGAAAAATTTCAAAAGATTAAAGAAACACAATTTTGCTTTTGTTTATGATATAAATATAATGTAACTCATAGAATTCCAAATTTTGCATTTAGTGTAATTGTGGAGGAAATTCAGTTTATATTTAATATCATTAGGTGTATATTACAGCTACATCAATGCTGGGCACTTTTAAAGACTTTGAAAGTAAAAGTCATGTTTTGGTGGATTTGAACTCAGTACAGTATGATACCAACAGGATATAATAAAAAAAAGAAGTCCTGTTTGCTGCCATTTGCAGCAACTCACTTTCTTTAAACCAGCTAGGGAACCTGTATATGCTCACTTGACTTGCTAGAAATAGCAGCCATGATGGTCACAACTAGAATGCCTTCGATCATAGATAAGTTCATTCAGAGTTGACCTGGAGCTAAATGATAATAGTTCCTTTGTTGTAGTAATAATAACTTTTAACAACAGCACAAAGCCATAACATTTTGGGTAAGTCAGATAAATTATCATCAGTATATCACAGGTAAAATTTTATCAACTCAATAAGCATGAAAAACAAAGTCAACCCCAGTGGGATTTGAGCATGAATGTAACTAGTAACAATAGCAACTGAAAGTTTTCTCAGATTCATTTATGACTGGGTAGTTAAAAAATTTTAGAGGTTAAATAATTAATATGCACAGTTTTTTTTTGTATTTACACATGTGAAAGCATGTGATTTGATGAGTATATTTATGGAGATAGTTTACTAATATTTGTTATGGCTGGAAATAGCTTTCACAAATTTCTATGAGAATCTTTTATTATAAAAAAAAAAAAGTAAAACAGGTTGAATATTTAAGTGATAAGTATGGTATTGGGAAGAAGATATTGATAAGCATGGGAAGAAGGTATGAAATACATCTGAATTTGAGATATTAAATACAGATGAATTAAGAGTAAGAGAATTAGAAGTTTGACAGTTGAGTTTGTAGCAAAAAAAGTGTTTTAACAATATTTGCTATAGTTCATTTCATTTAACACTTTGGTAATCAGATTACTCTGTTAAATGTAATGATCATTTATTCACATTGTTTTGAATTAATCATACATTATCTTGTAGCTTTGAGAATTCAATGATGGATTGCATATTTTGTGGATATCATTGTAAGATAGGAGTGAGAGGTTGGATCTGAATGGTTTCAATATAAAACAGGTAGAATATTTGGGTAGGATGTGGTTGGCTTAAATACTAAAGGGTTAAACTTTTTCAAACTGTAAAGCTTAAAGTAAAAATTTATATAAAATGTTAAGGATAGAATTACTTTTAGATTTGTACAAGTTCCAATTCTGCCTATAATATGAGTTACTGATTTATCTTACAACATTTCATTATAAAAAAAAAAGTAATTAAATTATTCCTAGATTTTAACAATAATGTGCTCAATCATCATCATCATCATCATCATTTAACGTCTGTTTTCCATGCCGGCATGGGTTGGATGGTTTGACAGACCAGCTGTAGAGTTGCCCAAGCTCCAGGTCCATTTTGGCATGGTTTCTATGGCTGGGTGCTCTTCCTGACATCAACCACTTTATAGAGAGTACCAAGTGCTTTCATACAACACTGGTATGGGTGCATTTACGTGGCACCAGTACGGGTACTTTTTACATGGTACCAGCACCCACAAGCCTGCAAGATTAGGAATGCTCCACTGGAGGGGGATGCAGGGGACAAGCCTCAGTGTTAAAATAAAACTAAAGGAAAAAAAAAAAATGAAAACTGAATGTGGCCATACTGGTGTCATGTAAATGGCACCCATGAAAGCATAGTTGAGGCCATTGCCAGTGCCATGTAAATGGCACCTGTGAAATTGGAGTTGGGCTGTCACCTGGACCTTGTAAATGACACCCATGAATCACAGTTGTGGTCTCTGCTGGTGCCATGTAAATGACACCCTTGCATCGTAGTCATCGTCATTGCCAGTGCCACGTAAATGGCACACATGAATTGTAGTCATGGTCATTGCCAGTGTCATGTAAATGGCACCCATGCCAATGACACATAAAAACACCCATTATGCTACTGGAGTGGTTGGCAGTTGCAGAAACCATGCCAAATCAGACAAGAACCTGGTGCAGCTCTGGCTTATCAACTCTAGTCAGACTGTATAGCCCAGGCCAGCATGGAGAGGGGATGTTAAATGATGAGGATGATGATTATCACTTGTAGAAAGAAGCTGTATGAAAACTAAAAATAGTTTTCTATAATTCTTCTCTTGGTAAGCCTAGTAGCCGTTTTTGGGCCAATAGAACTTTTTCTCCTTTCAAGGAACGAGATTGCAATTTTTGTGCCTCTGGTAATTCAGAGGTTAAATCTTTTTCACTTTGAAAATGGCGGGATAACATATCCTGCTGTATGAATATGTTATTCTTAAGAAGACCTATACAATCAGAAGCATTAGTTTCATTAGGTAGTAATGTTGAAGACTGATCAAGGTTACCTGGTGCATTTTCAGAATTTTCTTTCTTTTTGTGGGGCAATGTTTTGTAGTGTCTTGTTCTTTGTGCTGGGTCTGAACCCAGAAATTCATCCTGCTGATAGCTGGGGTCTGAATTGAGTACAGAGTATTCACTTTGACCCTTTTTAAGAGTTGGATGAAGTAAGTCAGTAGGTTCCTCTGAACTCTTTTGTCTTTTAGACTTTGATTGAAATTTAGCTAAAAATTTCATTGAAGTGCTTTTCACAAGACCAGGTCCTGAACTCTTGGGTGGTACTTCAGGTTTCTTTTGGTTTCCTTTTTGTAGATGTTCAACTGATTTCCATTTTTTCTGTGAAGATTTTTTATTTACATTCCCATCATCCTCAGCACTTATAGCTCTTTCAGAGGATTGTGGAGAATCTGGAGTTTTTGAGGGTTTTTTCTTTTTTCTTGGCAAAGAATTACTTTTATTGAAAGTGGGTGTTGTTCCCTCATATGACCATTGTTCAGTTGGTCTATTTTCATCAGGATTAGTTTTTTGTATAATATGCTCAGGGGCTTTGATTTCATAATGATCTTTATTTGATGCAAGCGGAATTGTATCTGCTGAACTTTCCAATTTTTGCATGTTTGGGGATGAGGGCTGAGTGTTTTCAGTTTTTGGAAGTATCAACGAAAAGTCTTTATTTTCATTACTATTGAGAGAGACCATCTGATGTGGTTTTTCATTCTTTGATTCATCTAAAGCAATTGCTTCTTGTGATGATTCATGAAGATATCTGGTGTTAGACTCACTGGAATTAATATCAGAATTGTTTCTCTCTAATGGAAAAGCAGTATTTTTTGATAGTTCCATGCTAATTTCAGATGTGGGTTGATCAACATTTTCAATATTTGAATTGGCTCCATACTGGATAGTTGACATGGAGTCCAAGGAGGTTGTAGCAAGGTATTGAATATCAGGCTGACTTACAGGTTTTTCTATTTCAACTGTTTTGGGTTTTGCAGAAACGACAACTTGAGAATCAGATGTGATTTGAAAAGAACTGTCAGGAAAGTCTTTTGAACTGGTATCACTCTTAGCATATTCTGTATTATCCGAAAATTGCTTAGTTTCATAGTCTTTCTTTCCAGGGCTTCTTGGTATTATTGATTGGATTCTTTCTCCTTCTGTTTCATATTTTGTTTTTATCAAAGTACCTGAATCTGGTGCTACTAATTTCAGAGCAGATTTATTGGGTTTCATGAAAGTGGTATCAAATGTGCTAATTTCTTCTCCAAAGATTTGTTTACGTACATTTATGGAAGGACTTTGTTGCAAATTTGTAGTTTCCTTTGGAGAATTTGTTACAAGTATGCTTTTTGGAGTAACAGTTGTAAAGTTTTGAGTTAGCATATCAGATGAAGCATATGATTCATGTGAGAATTCTCTACTGACAGTATTGCTGTAATTTGACTGTGAGGGTGATAATGTTGAAAAACTGTTCAAGTTGTTATTTTCAATTGAGAGATCCTTCGCATCATCATTCACCTCACATTTTGGACTTTTTAATTCACTACTGTCTTTTAGATCAAATGAAGGAACATCTTTCATCAACAGTATGGGGGAATCATCTTTATCCTTATAGAAATTTGGTTGTACATAATTTGTTGGTTCTACAGAAACAATTTTTGAAGGGGAGGAAAGAGAATTATTCTCTGTTACAGAAGATTGTGGAAGGGCTGTTTGATAAGAACTAACTGAATAATTTGGAAGTTTGCTGTTATTTTCAGGTGATAATTTCATGGATACATTTTCTTGATGGCATAGCTCAAAACTGGACTCTGTAAGTTCTGGAGTATTGTTTGGAAGTTCTGGGGTATTGATAGGAAGTTTAGCTGAAATCATTGAAGGCTCCTCAAAAATCTCATTTGGCCCTTCTTGATCTTTTTTATTATATACTTTTAAATTTGCTACTTCAGCAGGTGTCTCTTTGTCTAACTCATGTCCACTCAAAGTAGTTTGGGGAGAAATGCTTAATGATTCAGTTGTTTGATTATTGGAATGTATTGGCTGCTCAGTAATATTTAGTCTGTCTTCACTTTTAGATTGCAAAGCATCTAAACCAATAGTAAATGCACTAGGCTTTTCAGATGTTTCCTTCTGATAAGTAACAGAAGAATCATTTGCATCAGTTTCAACAACCTGCATAAAAGAACTTTCTGCTTTTGAGGCCTTCAAGTTGTTCTCAAAATTTATTTCAGGAGACTTTATCTCTGGAGTAACTTCTAGAGTTGTCAAATCAAACATTTTTGCATCAGATTTCCCATCTATATCTGAGTTAAATTGATTTTGTACAGATGTAGTTGTAGACAGATATTTTTTATTTGGCACTAAATATATAGAGGCACTATTTGAGGTAGTAGAGACACCATTCAAAGATGGCTGTGTTTCAACAGAATGTTCCATTAAATTAACAGTTTCTGTCTTGGGTTCAGCATCAACATTGTCCTTTGTTAGCTGTGATGGAGAATTTGGAAGGCTAACAGAAAAACTTGAAGTATAAAGAGGTTCAGATGATTTGGTAGTAGAAATAATTATTTTAGAATTTTCTGTTACATGTGGCATTATTATAGATTTTGGTGGGCAGTCCTGAATGAATTCAGATTTTCCTTTAGACTCTTGTTGATCTTCAGAGAATCTTTCATGAATTGCAGCTCCTTGTTCTCGATCCACAACTACTTCTTTAGTAGTTTTTAATACATAGCTTTCTGAATTCTCATCTCCTTTGGCTGGAGAATGGGTTGTTGACAATTCAGTTTGGAAATATTTAGAATCATTTTTAGAATCAGTAGGAATTTCTGATAAATCTTTATCATTAAATGTTTCTATTCCTTTATCTTTTATTGGTATTTCAATTGCCTTCAACTTTGTAGAATCAACACCTTTTTTTATGTTAGTATCAGCATCTACATAGTTCTGTGTATCCAAAGGTTTACATGTTAATGTTTCATTCATTTGGTTCGTCTTTAATTCATTTAAGAAAAAGGGGCTATCAGTATTATCCTTAACTGTTGTTTTATTCATAATGGTATGAGAAGTATCTTGGGAAGGTACAAACAAGGGACTTGAAGCTAAAGCTCTTGGCATTTCCACTTCATTTTCTGTTGAAGAATATGCAATACTGTTGCATTTCTCAGGGGATTTTGTTTTGCTAATATTATCGTTGTTAGGTGTAATAGTAACATCTACTAAAAGTTTCTTTGTTTCAAGCATTTCATCTTTTCTTGAAGTTAAAGAATTTTCATGAAAATCACTTTCATTTACAGTAATTTCTTTTGGAGCTTGATAAGGTACTGACTGAGTATAAGTTTGAGAGGTTAACTCAACAGAGGTTGTCTCTTTCGAAAATGTATCTGTTAAATTATTGGAGTTATCGAAAGTGCTATCAAATTTGGTCAAGCTTTCTTGGTGACTTCCAGCTAAAGAATCACTGTTGATGTTTTCTGAATTAGAAGTTTCAGAAAAATTCCAGGACACTTGTGTTTGAGTTGCAGGAGTTTCCAAAGAACAAGATTCCAATGAAGAATTGTTATTTTGAAGATCTTTTAAGGATGTCATTTTTAAGTTTTCCTCACTAAAATCCTGTTTTTTCTCAAATGTTTCTTTTATGACTGGTGAATATTGCTTTTGTAATTTATCCTCAGTGATTTTATGGGCTATTTTTTCTGATGTTTCTACACTTGGCTTTTCCACAGTAACAGATTTAAAATACATAGGATGTTCAATTTGGCGTTTTTCTTTCTTGTTAATAAAATTCTCTTCTCGGTCAACTATATGGCTATCTGATTGTGGCTGTTCATGAGATTCTGATTGCATCTCTTTCTCAAATTCTGATAGTATCTCTTCCTCAGATTCTGAGGGTGTCTTTTCCTCAGGTAACTTTGAATCTTTAGCTGTTATTGAAACACTTTTATCAACAACATTATTTATGGAAACTGATGCATTATAAGGATCTTGATACTGTATATTGTCAGAACTTATCTTGCTACCTACTTCAACTGATTTTAATTTAGTTATGTTTATATTTGCTTTATCATCTGGTAAAAATTTAACTTGACTTTCAGTTTCTACAGTTTCAGTATTAGCAATTGATTCAGTGTTTGGTGTATCTCTTTCAATGTTTGCCAGTTTTAATCGAGCAATTTCCAGCAAGAGTTCATCTCGACTCAAATCTTTATAGTTTTGCATTTCTGTACTTAAATGACTTGTTTTTGGAAGAGACTGTACTTCAGGAGTTACTGCTATAGATAAATAATTTTGTTTTGAATGTGATTGTGTATGAGTTTTACGTTGAGTTAATTGAATTGGTTTTACTGTGTGGCTGGTGACACTGCTTTCTAGAATTTGAGTACCTTCAAAGCCCAGAAATTTATTATCATTATAATTTTCTAAACTAATTTGAACACTTCCTGGATCTACACAGTCTGTGTAATCATATTCCATTTCAGTTGCTTCTGTGCTTTTGTTTATTGATTTTATGTTTGCAATTGAAGAGTCATCTTCACCTGCCTCAAAAGAATAGAAACTTTCTTGATCAAAGCTTATATCAGTTGGAACTGGTTCACTACCATCAACAATCTTTACATTTGATGTAGCTTCATTGATAGAAGTATAACTTTCCTGATTAAGGTTTTGTTCATGTTGTGTATCATTCTGCTTCTGGGATGACATAAGAAGATCTATTCTTTGAGACCAGAGGGGCCTTGAGCTGTTATTATTATTATTATTATCCTGTGGAATATTCAAAGATTGATACTTACTTTCAGATGTTTGATAATTAGAGACTGATGTACTAAATTGCTCATTATTAACCTTATTATATGACAATTTATTTATTTCATGATGAGATTTTTCAGATGATTCTCTTTCTTTTCTCATAGCTTGCAAATTGTAGAGCCTTTCTTTAATTTGGTCAAGACGATCAGCAGTAGCTGCTGCTTCAGAACTCATAGCTACAGGTGTCATCATCCCTGAATATTTTTGAGGAGTAATACATGTTGAAAAGGAACGTTTCAGTCCATGTATTGAACTATAACCAAAATCATACTCTGATGTAGTATCATCAAAAAGGCCGTCATCTAGACCATCTTCATTGAGATTGCCATACATTGAAGAATCATAATCATAATTTGATGAAAATGAGTAAGTACGGTGACGAGGTCTCCAGGAATACTCGTTTTCCTCATTCTCAAATCTGGAACCATACATAAATCTATCATCAACAGTTACAGAAGAGCTAACACTACCTGTGGGGGAAAGTGCGGGGTCTTTTTTATAATCACTAAAAGATGAATTGTCCATAAACTTTTTAGCACCTAACCTTGATGGAAGAGTGTTATATATATCTCTGCTTTGAAATTTTGAAAACTTATGTTCAAACTGTTGATTTTTTGATAAAGCATCACCTCCAGTATGTACATTTCCAGACTTTATACTTCTAAATTCTTCCAAATCACTTGCAAAACGTATCTCATAGTCATCTGTTACACCTGAGCGTGATAAACCTTTAAAGTCTCTACAACGACGTTCTCTTAATCGTTGGAGTTTTCTTAGCCGCTGTGTTCTTTCTCTTTTTTCCTCATCATCAGGAAAGTGTATGTCTTTTGGTACACATTCCTCTGTAATTGTTGAGAAAGAGAGATTTGGTTTTGAACTAGATCTCCTCAAACTTGTAGTGGGCCTGTATCTCTGTCTTCCAGAGGAATACATTTTCAATTTTTTTTTTTTTTTATGAATTTATGACAGAATCATACAATGAGACCAATAACTTTTTATAAAATTTTCATTAAAGAGCCACAACAGTTGATGAAAAAATATTTAAAATCATTGCACTTTGGAGAAAATTAATACAAAGTTAAATAATACTCATCAATCTAAGGCAATTATTTAAAAACATTACCGTGCTTGAATAATTGCTAAATTATAAATGTTAAGAACATACCTTCGATAGAAATTACTTGGAACAGAAGAAAGATTAGAATATGTTGTGTGCTTCGTTATGTTTTGAAGTTTAAGATAAAACAGAATTCCTTTGTATATTACAATTTTTATAATGTAAATCTGTCCCTGAGTATGTGTTATGAAGTTTTGGGTATACAATCATCAAATAAATCAATATGTTTTGTTTTTTTTTCCAGCTTATTTTGTTAACTGCAAAATCAGTTTTCTTTTCCTGTGTCCTTTTCAAGCGAAGCCTACTATATCAAACCAGTTCTTGATAGCATGTATACTGTCATAAGCACATCGTAATGCAGAAGGCGGGACGTAAGCAACAAGTAAGGACTCTGCTTGTAGCCAATAGGAAGACTACTGTCAGCTTTACAGATATACATTGTACAGAAGTTTGATAATAGGCCAAAGTCAGGTAGCAGCAGTTGGAAGTAAAGTATATGTTAAAAAAATATATAAGAGTAGAAGGGACAGCTAGCATTTCAACATATGCTGGTCTGATTGTCTACTTCTTTATAGATTTATTTCTGCTGGCTGGTGAGACAGTTATTTTAATTTTACTCTAACAATCAGGTTTCCTTATAATTATTTGTTAATGTAGCTAAATAAACATCAACCTTCAGGGAGAGGGGGGAAGATATTAATTCACGTATATTTCTACACTGATATTCAGTTCAATAAAGGTAGTATTTATGTTACTGCTACTGATTAGACCCGATCTAATTCTGAGTACAACTATAATGTAGGCATGCCCAAACTCAGCATATAGTCTAGTTTTCTTTACTACGTTCTAGCATGTTAATACTTATTTTATTGATTATGAAAGGCTAAGATACAAACACAGAAGTGTAATGTGTGAATCACTCATTAATTATACAGTCTATGTTGGAACTTGTTGTCATTTGAGTCATTAAAACCAAGTTGTTTGGATGAAATGTGTTAACATCTATAATCTGAAAAAGTACATTTTTTCTTGAATATGATAGGAAAAAAACTGTTGATTGCTATGTTAATAGATATTTTTATAAAGAAGTCTTCCCTGTTGATTAATTTACAAAATTATCTTACAAGGTTATGTTACAAGGAAGCTTTCTCTATTGATTAACCTGTAGATTTGATTAGGAGTGTTCTGGATATTTTGATTATTTGATTAGGAAGAATATGGCTGTGCTGTTCCCCATATAAAACCAAGTCCATTTTAGATTTTTGATTGAGCCCATTTATTTACATATGAACATTACAAAAGTTACTCCCCAGAAGCTGTATCACCTATTACCCGTAGAGAGTCGTGTATGCATGTTGTATTTGGCTAAGAATTGGCTACCTATATAGTTGTGTGGCAAGAAGTGAGAAATTCTGCATTCATCATCAACAAATGATTAATTTTAACCAGATGTCAAGTAGTGACCAAGCATCCTGTCGTCTCAGGGCTCCCTGAAACTTGTGTTGATTGTCCTGCACTTCTATATAACCATGCTTTAGTGGGAAACTATGGAACTTTTCATTGATTGTATGCTTGCAGCTATGATATGATTGGTTATCAATTAGACTGATATTGCCTAATATGCTGTGGCCTATTTCTCATTAGTGAGCTAATGCTCAGCTCTAAACTCTGCTACAGATCTTTCCCGATTATATAGTTGATACTAAGTTAGTACTGACTGAGCAAATCTATAATCAAAGGCATTTCAGTAATGACTATCCTATATTTTTATCAGGCTTGCTGTAACTTAGACAACATTTCTTTTGAAGATAGGGTGTGGTATGAGATTTATTTGGTTTCTAATTATGGCAGGTCAAGTTACTGCATAAATGCTTACTATTGCTTTGTATTCCATCAAATGTAAAGCAATGAAATCTATATTTTTACAAATCAAAAGATAAACTCAACTTGATCAGTTATTTTTTTGTATTCTGAGGTAAAGGCATTGCTGTATATACATTAAATCGTTAGCCATAAAAATGCTGAGGAATCTAATTTATCCTTTCTACTATAAGCGCAAGGCCTGAAATTTTTGCGGAAGGAGCTAGTTGATTATACTGACGCCAGTACTTGACTGGTACTTCTTTCATCGACTCAAAAGCATGATAGGCAAAGCTGACCTCAACGGAATTTGAACTCAGAATATAAAGACAGGTGAAATGCTGCTACGCATTTTGTTCAGTATACTAATGATTCTGCCAGCTTGCCACCTTAGGACTCAAATTAATAATGGTCTTTTAGAAAAAGTTCTTTCTGGTAGGAGTAAAAAGGCCTCTCTGTACTAGTGTGCAAAAATAATGGAGATTTTAAAATATGTGGAGACATAAAATAGTCTTTATCTAACAACAAATTGATATTTTATTCTCTTTCTGGCATGAATTATTTTGCTAAAAAAGAAGGCAAGAAAATGTCTGAAAGACTAAAGTGTTACTATTGCAAATAGAGAAAATGTAACTTGAAATATAAAAATATAGAAATAGAAAAAAAATATATAATAAAGTGATTTTATAATCTATTCTGTCTTTGAACCCTATCAAAGATATCATCTTCATGTAGCAGATACCACTCTTTCCAAGTTAAACTGATGCAAGGATTTGGTTCATCAGTTATAAAGTATTCTTGCAACCTAGAGTTCAGAAATAGATCTTAACTTAATATCTATTTGCAGCTAGATAATTTGGTCAGTAGAAAATGTTAATGATGAGATATGAACAATCTATCTTTCAGTTTGCAAACCAATATAACTAAAATTGATATAATTGAAACTCTTATAACAAATTTACAAATACAAACATACACAAATTACTCATATATTTGAAGATTTTTTCTTTTTTTTATCACTACTCAAAGCCAGGGAGATAACTTTGTCAAGGAATTATATTTATATAATTGTTCTCATACTCTTATACAGTAAACCTTCACATACAAATCCATGACATATATAGCAATCTCTAATTCTTTTGTAGAAACACCAGAGAAAGAAATTAGTGGTTGTATTGTCTTCATGAGCCTTTGCCAGTTTGAGTGACCATTTGTTTTTTCTTTGTATTTGGTCAAGGATGTTTGTTAGGAAAACAGTAGCACTGTTTTAGATATGTGAGAAGTTCTTCAATATGTGTTACACAGACTGTGGAGAATTACCAACTAATCAGAACTGAAGTATTGGGTTGGTGTATAATTATTGCGGTTTCTTCAATAAATTTTATTCAACAAAAACAATAGCATGTAGCAAAAACATCTTTAAATAATTATTCTGGAGCATATTCACCATCTACTTCAATTACTGCTTCCCATTTGCTTGGCAGATGGTCAGACCATCATTTAAAGATGTTTTTGTTAAATATTGTTATTGTTAAATAAAATTTGTTAAAAAAAAGCTGCAATAATTATGCACCAACCCAATATTTTCTGGCAAAAAGAGAAGCAACGTCATATGTGAAATCATTATCAAAGATTGTCAAAGCTAGCATTCTTAGTGACTCTTACGTTTTTAATTGTGTGTTATGTATACAAGGCTGTAGTGACGTAATGTTTTTTTTTTTATATATTTGAAGACTAAACTATCCTGGCTGCATTGAAATACATTTACATAGTGCATGCTTGATTTAAGATATTCAAGTTGAGTGAGAATTTACAGGAGTGTAGTAGTGTGTGTATATGTGGTTAAAAGTAACTGAATGTAGGTTATTAATGTTCATTTGGCAAGGCAGATGTTGGAGAAATAACCAAATCTTGATGTACATCAGAATTGTTAGTATATAGAGGGAAAGTCCTTCAATACATGCTGTAATGGAGTAAAAAGAAACTTTGGTCCAAGACTGAACATGCTCAAAGTCCTTTTTTTGATGTAGAGATGATGGGTGACTTCTTTCATATGTTATTAGTAGTGTTCTTCACCTAACTGTACAGCTGCAGTGCTGTACATTGAGTTTTAGGCTTGTGAGACTTCATTGTGAGTGAGAGAATGTTGATGAGTATATTTAAGAGAATGGTATTGGCCAGATACTTAGCTGCCTCAGAAAGGTTCAAACAATTCAAAGGACAGGATTATTATATCATAGAAAATTGTAAGGGGAGTTTCCTTGAATAAGCAATGGGAAAAAGGTGGGTGGAGGAAAAGGTCAGTATTGTTTAATGAGTTAGTGTGTCAGTCTAAGATATGAGTAGAAGAGGACACTATCGGATGTGAGCCAGTTTGGAAAGGCAAATGATTCAGTACCAGAAGTATCAGCTGGAATGAGTGCAAGAGTTGTGTTCATTGGAACCATAACATCAAGAATGAGACAATCTCAGTGAGGTGAAATAAGATAGATATCCTCAATATAGGATTAAATTTAGCTGAGAAACAGCTGATTGTTGAGAGAACTCAAAGAACAATAGACACAGCAGATGAATTCAGAGAACCAGAGAAGAGAGTCAGAGTAAATGGACTTTGTTGCTGATATCTAGGTGAAAATGAGTCAGAGAAAGATCCTACATAATTCCAAACACCATTTTTCAGAAAACACATGGTATATAGTCTGAAACTTGGACAACAAAGATGGGTTAGAGATAGAGATGAGAGATTTGTACCATAGAGAGAAATAAAATTTATAGTTTGCATGTTATGAGGAATTAGTTGGGAGGGTGGAGGCTGAAAGAAAATCAAAGATATTGTTATGGAAAGATGAAATATGTCCAAACAGATGTGATTCTTATTGAGACATTTTCATGATTCTCAAGATTACCATAGTTCATGAGCTGTTGCCAAATACTGGAAATTATTAACCTAGTTGGGCCTCTCAACATACTGAACATCAGTCACAAAGTAGTAAAAAAGAGGGTGTTGGTTATGTACCAGCTGATAGGGGAGCCTGCCATGACGTTACCTATGATATGGATCTCTTATCTCCGTATTATCTCTAAAGGTAGGATTCTGGTGGGAAACCTTTTACACCAGAATCTTCTGATAATCAATGGCATTATGCCAAGTGCATCTAGTGACTGTGTTCTCTTAAACAACAGGTCTTGTTTGAGTGCTTACAATTCTACTAAAGGCACTCAAAGGCTACATATTGCAGTAGCTCTGGAAGTTAACGTTACCTCTAAAACATTCTTCTGTTAATATATATAAGTAATATCTACTTTTTTGTTATTTCCTAAAAGACTATTTTACTCAAACAAGAGAATTTATAGTTATCAAATTTCAGAGATAATATCTATGTTATGTTTTGTTCACATGAATCAAAATGGCAATCAATTTACTACTAAATTAATAACTGTTTTGAGAGCCTATTTAGTTGCCATGATCTACATTTTACTGCTCAAAGTTATAATATTTTTTTAAGATGGAGAATAAAAACAAAAGTATTCTACCTTTTAATCTTTATGTCAGAAAAGATATAAAAACTCAAGGTTATGATAATTATCCCAATCAAAACAAATGAGTGACCACATACCAAATGAGATTTGTATCTGATCAGAAAGTAGGTAGGAGCATACATTAAAAATATAGGTGAGAATATAATGAATTTAAACCAATGAATAATATAATTGAAGAAAATAAAAGTCATACATGTAACAGATGGTTGTTAAATTAAAAATATTGTAAAATATTTATTCCTGTATTTAGGTCAATATTTGTTTTTACTTCTTTTGTTGTTATATCCATTTTTTCATGATAGCATGGACGAAGTGATTTAACAGTTATGGAGGCTTTCAGACAGTTGTTGCATATATTTTATAGCCATCTGCTCTTTCTATTCTAACCTTTAATTGAAGTGGGAAAAGTAGCAGTTAAGCAGACTGTGGTAAACTGATTAATGTGCATAACCTGGGTCTATATCACAACACTTGTAAATATTGAGTTGGTAAAAAAGTTTGTAGAGTTTTTAAAATAAAATTCATTAACGATATTTAGATAGTTGTACATACTTTACTCAACTACATATTTCCCATTTTGTTCCACTACCTTTTGCTATCTTTGAGGCAGTTTCATGATCCCATCCTCTCAGAGCTTGACATCTGTCTGGGTCATCTGCTCAGGCAGTAAAAACTGCCTGAGCAGTTTTTACACTCTTTTAAAGAATCAAAGTTCTTCCCATTAACCCCTTTTGTTACCAACCCGGCTAAAACCGGCTCTGGCTCTGAGTACAAGTGTCTTGTTTTCATAAGTTTTGAATTAAAATCTTCCACCAAACCTTAGTCACAAATTTATGTTCCTAACACTAGCTGAATGATAACTAAGTTATTTTACTAAATTCTTTATTACATTAAAGTAGTTGAAAGAAACACAGAGCATCTTGAAAGGGTTAAGAAAATTTTGCAGGGATCGGAATAAATGGTAATCCAATGGTGCAAGGTCAGGTGAGTATGGTGGGTGGGGTAAGACATCCCATCCAAGCTGCACCAGTTTCTGTTTGATCTGCAAAGAAACATGTGGTCAGCACTGTCCTGATGTAAGATTACACCCTTTCGGTTGGCTAATTCTGGACGGTTTTCATTAATTGCCTCCTTTAATTGGTCTAATTGGGAACAATAATAGCCTGATTTTGTGGAAGTAGCTTGTAATACACAATGCCCTTCCAATCCCACCAGATACAGAACATCACCTTCTTTGGATACAGACCAGCTTTAGTAGAGATTGAAGGTGGTTCATTTTGTTTTCCCCAGGATCTTTTACATTTTGTGTTCATTATTTACATTATTAAATATAGAACTGTATTTTATGTTGTTGTAAATAATCCATTTCTCATCACATGTGATCATTCTTTACAAAAATGGGTCATTTTTTTTTTGTTTTCGTCTGAGCAGAGAATTGCAGATGGAAATGCATTCTATTAAGTTTTTTTCTGTTAAGTTATGAGGCACTCAAACATCATAACAATTTATGTAACCAAGTGTTTCTAAATGCATTATAATTCTCACATGAGATACATGGAGAATCTCCGTGATGTCTCATGATGTGTGACATAGATTATTTTTTCATAACTCTCCTGATTGTAATCCTAGGGATTACTATGTGTTGGGTACAGTCAAGAAAGACACTAATCACTCTGCTTGCAACACCAAGGCTGAGCTGGTGACCAAGATCAAAGAGGTGTTTTAAGATCTTCCATGGGATGCAGTGAAGAACACATGCACCAGGTTCTGGAACAATCTTGAGGTCATGGCAGAAGCTGAGGGCAGCTACTTTGAGTAAACTGTTATCTCCCAGCCATAATCTAGTTGATGTGTTTTGTTTTTTTAAAATAGTTTTGTTTTAATTCTAAGTAATATTTATAAATAACCAAAAGAGGGGGTTTTGTTTTTGCTCCCCTCGTAATACACATGCTTTTAAAAGAAAAGTATTTCTTCTCCCTAGATAGTAAACAAGATTTCAGTTTTGATATTGTATTCCAAATAAATCATGATGTTTTATGTAGATACCCATTTTTAAAAAAATTATATCATAATTATCCACATTTACCTATAAGTTCCTCGTGACCAAATTAACAAGGTTCTGGTCAACTGACCAAAAAATTGAAAGTTCTTACACTGCCTTCAGCATCATCTAGAATACCTGACAAAACACTGAACTTGTAGGCAATGCTATTTGAAACTGGTTTGCTTCGCCTGCAAAATATTGCTGTGTCAACTACAGTTACCTCCCTTGTCAAATGTTCTAGAACATTCCAAGCAACCACGTTTAGCTCCCTCTTTGCCAGCACATAAGGCATAATTGCTAAACTACACACAGGAGGGTGTGAGAGGCAACCTCGACTACTTAAGAGCAAATTCCAATTGAACCTCCCTCTCTTTTCTCTAAGACACGGCAAAGTCACCATTGGAGAGAGATTCAGGCATAAAGATTCGATGTTTTTCCCACCAGTAACTTGCTATGGTATTCTTCACCTAGTGCCTGTTTGGAAGCAATTTTTGGTGATTGAATTCCTTCTATTTTTCTGCCTTCATGGAACATGGCAAGATGTTCAGAATCTTTTACTTCAATCCCAGATAACCAGGTTGAATATTATGTACTCACAGTATGAATTCGTTTGTAACACATCTGAATAAAATCTTGGATACAAAATTGTTCACGCACTGATACAAGTGTTTGCATCTGAGGTATAATACAGCCATTGAAATAATGACCCAGCACAGTTGTTAAAAGCTCTCAATAATCCTGTCCACTTAACTATACATAGGTATCATGTGGGATTTTAGTTCACTATTGTTATATTAATGTACAACAGTGAGTCTAAAATCTTCAAGAAGGCTATTTCAAACTACTTTATATAACAGAAATCTTTGTTAAAAAGAAACATATACAGTCAAAGGAATTAGTAGTGGTCTGCATTGACAAAAATTATACTATGGTTTTATTTTCTCCTCACAGCATATAAACTTTATATGAAAACAACCTTCAGGTGTTGCTCCAATACCCAATGAACCAGTGTAGTAGTGATAGAAATAGGATGAAAACAAAGCATGATGTGCTAATTATTATCATGTTCATCTATTGGAGAATCAAGGCCATCTAGTCATCCTTTCGAAGGACTGATGACATGTGCAGTGATTTTGTATAAATGAAGAAGAGTTGCATACTGTCAACCTTACACTCTTGTTTGTAACCATCTTCAATCCAGTAGCAAGACCAGGTCAAGACAACTTGACATTGAAATGGATGCAGTGGATGACCAAGATGTCTTACTCGCCTCATTTTGCTCTTTGTACAGCACAACACATTGCAGCAGCTGCCTTCCTCTCCATTGAGCCATGAAGGTTTCTTCTGTAGAGTCCACCAGATCCAGCCTTCACATGCATAAGTAGGCAAGCCCATAGAGAGGACGTGACATATCCTATGACTGCAGCCCAGAGTAGATCTAGGAACAACAGTGGCTAAGAGATGTTTTCACACTCTTTGGAACCTTGAGACTCCCAAACCAGAGCCCTACAACTAGATGTAATTTAAAGTCATACCCAGGACGAATGTTTATAGTGTGTTGATGAATGACGGTTTACCAATCAGTTGAGCAGTGGATTTAGAAGATATTGTGTAGATGATTTGTATGCTTAACAGGGAATTTGAATATAATGTAGAGAAAAAGCAACTGTTCTTACTTGAAGTCATTTCAAAGTAGATGAAATAATTTATAAGTATTTGCTTAGAAACAATATTACAATCATCCCCACCAGAAAAACAAGAAAGAAAAAAGAACACTTTCATTTTAAAAGAATTTCTATTATGAGTAATAAAACACTTAAGTAACTTTAAAATATTTCAAAAAATTATAATATTTATAAGATTCATTAATGTATAAGATTCAATAGAAATTATGAACTTCTTAGGTCTGTTGTACAGAATATTTTGTTTTCATTTTGCTATTTACCAGTCACCAGCTTTTATATAT
>NC_068986.1:70503533-70504529 GCF_001194135.2 Octopus bimaculoides | reverse complement strand
TATATATATATAATGTAAATGTAAGATCTAAAGATCTAGGTTTTGGAAGTTAGTAAGCTTCAAGCAGTAGGTATAAAAAACAACTTTCAGGAACAACAGTAGTTTAATAGTGTAGAAGGTTGTAAGTTTTTCCCATATCAAAGTACAATAAGCTGAAAAAAATTATTCTATATTTCACAGTAAGCAACTAGGGTTGCTATGTATGTGAACAAAAATCCAAATTGAGTGAATGGAGCAGATAAAATCCAGGCTACATATGTTACCTAACTAGCAGAAGCACGGAAGTAATAATTAGTCAATGAAGGGTACTCCAGTAGCTACTCATCAGGCCAAAGATACCTTAGTTAAATGAAGGTTACATTGTCATCAAGGGATCCCAAATTAACTCATAGGAGATTTTATCAAAAATGAATGATAAAGCACAGAGTGAGAGAACAAAATAGGAAAACATATGTATGAAGAAGATATGAAAGTGGTCAATTGTCTAATGAATAGCTAGTGGAGGATCCCTTGTTGAGTAATTGTTACTTCTGAGGTTCTGCTAGTTAGGAAACATATGTAGCTTGGATATATATATATATATATATATATATATATATATGTATTGTGTCTGGGGAGAGTCATTCTCTTTTTGTGCCTTATTATTTAACACATTCAAAAGTTCAGTTTCCACTCATTTACTTCATTATTTTTTCTAAAATCTTTGTTGCATCTTGCATCATTTTCAATACTTGTTGACTCTCAACGACTATTGAAGAGGATGCGAGATGCAACGAAAATTTCAGTAAAATATTTAGCAAAAATAAAGAAGTAAATGAGTGGAAACTGAACAGGTGAGTGTGTTAAATAATAACACACAAAAAGAGAACGACTCTCCCTAAGCATAACAAAATATGCTTCAACACATGAACTCACATAAAGAATCTTGCAAACCAAATTCAAAAACGATATATTCATACATACATACATACATACATACAAACATACATATATATA
>NC_068986.1:70502475-70503160 GCF_001194135.2 Octopus bimaculoides | reverse complement strand
GTGTGTGTGTGTGTGTGTGTGTGTGTGTGTGTGTGTGTGTGTGTGCGTGCGTGCGTGCGTGCGTGCGTGCGTGCGTGCGCACACACATTATTTTCCCTTTGGTTAAGTCCTATGAGATGTAAATGCAGAACAATAAAACAGAAAACAATATATACCATAAATTATTGTCTGATAAGTACTTTAGTTGTGTAAATGTATGTATGTGAAGGCACATGGTCCATTGGTCAGGGTGCTGCAGTCATGATTGCTAGATTATGGTTTTGATTTCTAGACCAGCAGTGTGCTGTGTCCTTGAGCAAAGACACTTTACTACACACTACTCCAGTCCTTTCAGCCCTAAATGGGTAATCCTGCAATGAACAAGCATTCCATTCAGGAGGAATGCTGGCTAGTTTATTTAGCGAGAAGGGTGGCATCATTATAAAGCAACAAAAATACAAAGAAGTGCATTGTGACTAGCGATGTACAACAACATCTAATAACCCGGTTGATACAGTAATACCATGATATATATGTATGTGTGTGTGTGTTTTCATGTGTAAGTTGTCTAAAAACCCATAAATCAGGAAAAAATACACTCATACATCTTTTATTAGAGTGGGTATATTAATTGATACATGGCCGTAATTGATATATGATACTGTATATTTCAATTAATATATATATATATATATATATATATATA
>NC_068986.1:70485754-70502242 GCF_001194135.2 Octopus bimaculoides | reverse complement strand
CTGCAAGGTGGAGTGGCTGTTGCAATGAGTGTCACTGGCCATTCTCCTTGTGGCAACGCTGTCATGGTCATTACTGCAGGGCATGGCTGAGCACACTATTTTCTAGGGTATGTGGCCCATTGCACCCCTACCTCCTCCTCCTTCACCTGCTTTACCCCTCACCTTTTTGTTTTCTTTCTTTTACTTTTTTATCTCTTTTTTCCTGTTTCTTTGTATCTAAATTTTAATAAAAGTTGTAATACATGAAAAACAAAATTACAAAAGTGAAAAAAAAAAAAAACTACTTAAATGAACAAAATATAGAGGCATATACACTCCAAAATTATACATTGCACTAAGGTACAATGGCGTATCTGTCTAAAAATTTTTGAGGTAATTATTCACAGCATTATCATAAGTGATTATGAGCCTGAGGCACTGGAACAGCCAAACACTCTTGCAAGCATTATTTGATACTTCAGTGAGACAGGATGCATCAAATACATCCTTTTCAAGCAACCTGGCTCCCCACAACATCTCAAATGCCAAAGGTTGAAAAATGTAATTTAAAAACAATTATGATATTCCATCATTTTATTTCATTACAGGAGTAGGCGTGGTTGTATAGTTAAGAAGCTTGGTTTGGAATCATGTGGTCTTGGGTTCAGCTCCTCTGTACAACACAATGAATAAGTGTCTTTTGCTATAGCTACGGGTCAGCTAAAGCCTTGTGAGTAGATTTGGTTGGTAGAAACAGAAAGAAGTCCATCGTGTGTTTGTGTGTGTGTTTGAGTTTACCCTTGTCTTGACATCACATGATGGTTGTAAAGAAGTACCACCATCATACAAGTGATGTGTTCATTTCCAATCTTCCTTGGAAAACATGTCAGGCCATGGGAAATACCTTGCTTGGAAACAGGTGAGGACTGACAACAAGAAGGGCATTCAGCTGTTGAAAATCTGTCTTGACAAGTTCCGTCTGATCCATGCAAGCATGGTAAAGTTGATGTTACATGTTAATAATGTATGATGGAGTGAAAGATTTGCTAACAGCAGTATCTTATATGAGGCATCTGCCTCTAACTAAAGGCAAAGAGTGAATTCATCATGTCTCTTTCCAATGTCCCTGGGGATATTTATGCTGGCTAGGGCTCATTTAACAATTATGTTTATCTCACCATAATGGGCTGAATGGTGTAATGCTTCTAACTTCTCATATTAATATACATACATATGCTGAACATTCGAAAAATATAATGAATACTCAGTGTTTACAGATGACATTACTGATATATTCAACAAGAAAGATATTCCAATGTTAACATTGCTGGTCTATTCTGAGATTTCCAGTTCCATCCACTAGTTCCAGAAAAACATCATGTAACAGTTCAAATAGAGTTCCATGCAGAAAAGTGTCAAAAGGGCAATATTGACAAATTATCTACAAAATCAATTTTCATCATGCCAGTGCACTATGCATCATGCCAGTGCACCATGCATCATGCCAGTGCACCATGCACCATGCCAGTGCACCATGCATCATGCCAGTGCACCATGCATCATGCCAGTGCACCATGCATCATGCCAGTGCACCATGCATCATGCCAGTGCACCATGCATCATGCCAGAAAAAATGTAGCATCATCACAAACACTTACTATTACTCTCAGATTGGTCATGATTTAAGTGATCTTTTTAACCATGATAGCATTTCTTGAGCTTCCATATCTGCAATTTTGAATATACATCAGAAGATAGCTTAAGGATCATTTCCCTTTTCAATATATTGTCCAACAAAATAATAACTGATGCAGTTGAGAAATAAAACAGAAATAAAAATGTATTTGACTATAAATTGTCTCAGACACTGAGTTAACTTCTCCTCTGGAATGAACAATCTAGTTATAGAATTTCACCCACCACCCTGTTGGAACCAGTCTATGTTGAGCAGAGGGGTAAGTATGAATGAGGGAAAGATACAGAGGAGTGCTTACATAAACCCAGATGAGCTGGGTCTAAAGAAGTATCATCAAGATCCCAGATATTCAAATCTAAGTCAGATCCCAGCTTAACAATATCAATGATGCTCAATGCAAATAGTACAGAGCCAAGTGCTCATTCTGCTGAATTCCTGGAGTAGAAAGAGCACATTGGTTGCTTAAGGAGAGATGAGATGGCTGCTAAAAGCCCCACCAAGTAAGGTAATCCAGAGTTCTGAAACCTTCATTAGGAAGACATTACATCTGAATAGAGTGAAGGCATTTTAAACTGAGTTTAAGAACCCTCTTGGGGGTCTCAGAAGTGCTTACAAATGGCGGTGGTGTGAACAGCTGCTTTGCACCCTAGTTTAGCATCAGTCCAGAGCTGAATGGTTGTGATTTTCGAAGAGAGGCATCAGGAGATCAATGACAAGCACACACTGAGCATGATGCTTTCAAAGTACACCCCACTACAATGAGGCAAAGACCATTGGATTTAAGGAGCCTGAATAGTTTAGCACTCAAAAAATAGAAACAAAGAACTTATAAGGGGGAGAAAACTCTTGGGAGAAGAATCTGTTCAGGAGTTGCTAGAGACATTCTAAAAGTTTGAGACTTACACCACCAGTTGACAAGCAAATACTGTTTTCAAGATAGTGGTAGTAGATTCTGTGACCAGACACTGCAAGAAAAGAAGTAATCACTTTTCTAGCATTATCTAGTGTAAAAGGCCGTCTTCAATAGCCTGATGGAGGGGTAGAGGAGTTCCCTTCTCAATTGATCAAAGGATGTAGCAATAGTCTTTCTGCAGAAAACGTGAAAAAAGGGAAAAGATGGACTGTTCTTTTGATATCACATTCTTGAAATTGGCATTGAAAGTATTGTTCAGGTTTGAACTGGCTGATATTTGTATCTGCAGCTTTTTTTTCTTTCAATTTGCTGTTGACTTGAAATGAGAAATAGTTAGGAAAGTTTCAAATGACTCAAATTGTTGTTTTAGAGAAGATAGCAAACTGACTTTTTTGTCATTCATGTAGAGAGTAACAAGTGGGAAAAGAAGCAATCTTTGCAAATTAGAGACATCATTAGATAAACATACACTTTTTTGAAAATTTTGGGAGAAAGCAGGAGTAAAACAACTTTGAGTATCTGTTAGAATATGAGTGATGAGTTCTGATGTTGATAGGCAGGTGCCTCAAGGCATCTATAAGTTTGCTGGAGCTAGGTACAACCATACAATGAATGCCAAAAGTGAAGTGGCATTAGTTACAAAACCAATATTTTGTTTAACTTTTCAAAAAATCTTTTAGTCAGCAGGAAAGGCAGTGCCTATGACCATTACGTGATCTCAAAGGCTTGTGACAGGTAGAGAGGGAAGTACTCTCAAAGCAGTGACTTGGCTTGAATGCTTGTAACAAAGTTGACTCCTCTAAAGGAACTCAATATGCAGGTGTTACTACAAAACCATGTCATGAATGAAGTATACCACCAAATTAAATCATGCTGGGATTTGAAATAAGAACACACAAAGCCAGAAGAAATGCCAAAGGCATACAGTTCAACTAATCGAATGGTCTGGTATCATACCTCTTTAATTTCCTCCAAAAGGATGAAAGGCAAAATTGATCTATGCGGGATTTGAACACAGAACATACTGTTAAAAAAAGAGAAGCTAATTCAATTTATAAAGTTTACTGGATTATTCTGTACTGGTATATGTGTTAAAATATGTAACTGTAACTTAAATGTATACTTCTGACATACAACTAGTAACACAAAATACTTATTAGCTATACTAACATACAGCTATCTGACCTTTTAGTATTATATACTGAATTTACATAAAACACACACATAACATATGAAAGAAGCAAGCTAGGAAGAGATGTAAAGTGAGTGAAATATAGAGGAAGAAAAAACTTAAAAGGAAAAAGAGACTATATGTGACTGTAAATTTTTACCAAAGGGTGTGTACAACAGTGATTTTAACCCACGCTTTCACACAAAAAGATGTACAATTTGATTAATTGAAGGGAAGTAACTACGATTTCGAGAAAACATTTTTCCATTTAGAAGCTAATGTTGGAATATTTCTAACAGAATACAAAATTTTTAGTAAGAAATAAAATATATATAAATCATTACGAAATACAATGATGTGTGAAAACATTTGTGATGAAGCAATAAGCAAAACATTTTGCAATACAATAATAATATTGTGCAAGTAATTTTAAATAAAATTGTGATTAACAGAACTACAATGAAATGAATATAGAAATAATGATGATTATAAGATTATTACTAACCAGTCTCAACCATTATATAAAGCTCAGCATAAAAAATATAACAAAATTTTAACTTTAAATCTCAAATGAAATATTTAAATCTCAAATGAAACAAAAACTGGCTCTCCCTCAGTTATGATGATGAGTGTTCTAGCTGATCCAATCAACAGAACAGCCTGCTTGTAAAATAAATGTGCAAGTAGCTGAGTACTCCATATACACATGTACCCTTAATGTAGTTCTCAGGAAGATTCAGCAGGACACAGAATGTGAAAAGGCTGGTCTTTTGAATTACAGGTATAACTCATTTTTGCCAGCTGAGTGAACTGGAGTAACATGAAATAAAGAGTCTTGCTCAAGGACACATTGCTGGGAATTGAACTCAAAATAATACAATTGTGAGCCAATTACTCTAAACACTAAGCCATACAATGTTAATATATTATTATTATTATTATTATTATTGAGTGAGAAAACAGTGCATTTCATCAGAAGTGACACTGGGGTATAAATATACAAAGCTCAATATATTCATCATGACTACCTGTCTGATAAGGGTACACCAGGCAAATGCATCACAACCATATGTGCATGACATGGTATCAAGTTAAACAGACATGCTCAACTGATTAAGGTCAAGCAACTGACAAGCAAATCTATGGTATTGATCAGAATATTTGTTGTAGCCCATCTTTTATACGAAGACAAAACAATGTACATGATAACACTTCCAATCAGTTAAGATCAGAAGTCATGAGAACCACTGCCTTGTATTGCATCAGGTCATAGAGCCACTGCCTGGTATTGCATCAGGTCATAGAGCCACTGCTTGGTATTATATCAGAACATACTATTGCATCAGGGTATAACATTGCGTCAGGGCAGTGAGCTGGAAGAATCATTACTGTGCCAGACATATGCTTAGTGGCAGTTCGTATGGCTCTTTACATTCTGAATTCAAAAACTGCCAAGACAGACTTTGCTCTCATCTTTTAGGAGTCAATAAAATAAGTACCAGTTGAACACTGCCAAAATTGCTGGCCTTGTGCCAAAATTAGAAAGAATTATCATCATTATAATTAATAATCATTTTTACTATAGACACAAGGCCTGAAATTTTTGGGGTAGAGACTATTTGATTACACTGACCCTACTGCTGAACAGGTACATATATTATCAATCCTGAAAAGATGAAAGATAAAACTAAGAGAACTATTTTAGTTCAATGGAGTTATACCCCTTGGATTGGGAGCAAAAGGGGAGATATTTGCTTGTAGAGTGAAGATTAGAGATGCTGGAAAGGGAGCAAGTGGAGATGAGGCAGTGTGGGAGAGGGTTCATTTTAAAATTAGGTGAGTTTGTGAGGTCGTGTGCATGTATATATATGTGTATATATCACAGCTGGATGTTGTAAGTCTTATTTTGATTCCTCAGATTTTGGTGAGGAGAAAAAAACTGCTGAGGTTATTTCAGTACTTATATACATGGTGTGGTAGGCCAGTATGCTAGAGTAAATTTGCACTCATGAGTATATGAGTAGAAGACTTCACTTTTACTGTTTAGATAGGTTCCTGAGTAGAGTTCCTTAGTTTGATCCTTTCCTCATCCTAGCAAAGCTAGCACCTTCTACTGCTGTAAAAGTAAAGTTTAAACTTTTCCACATGATATCATAATATGCAGTATTTTCCTTCAATGTCCATATATACCACACTACTGACATATTTTGCCTCTCTTGGATTTAGTCTCAAAGTGAAAGGACTTATGTTATGCTCATATATTTTCATATATTTGCTGCTCCATTGAAATCCTTGATGCCACAAGTTTTGACATGTGCTGTGAGGCCTTGATGAATATATATGTATGTATACGTGCATCTGTATGTGTGTGGGTACTTGTGGATATGTATGTGCATGGAGAGACAGCATACAAAATGTTAATGCATGTGAGTCATGGGGTTGCAGTTTAGGAGGTATATTGTGTGTGACTCATCACTGACTACAGAAATTTATATCAATAAGGCGGCGAGCTGGCAGAAACGTTAGCACGCCGGGTGAAATGCTTGGCAGTATTCCGTCTGCTGTTATGTTCTGAGTTCAAATTCCGCCGAGGTCGACTTTGCCTTTCATCCTTTCGGGGTCGATTAAATAAGTACCAGTTACACACTGGGGTCAATATAATCGACTTAATCCGTTTGTCTGTCCATGTTTGTCCCCTATGTGTGTAGCCCTTTGTGGGCAGTAAAGAAATAAGAAATTTATATCAATGTACCTTTTGTTCGTCTGCTAGAAAGGAGATTGTTTGAAATTGATACCATAACCTTGACAATTAGGTGACTACAAGCATCGCTGACCTTAAACCGCTATTTGTATTATTATTGTTGTTATTAATGCCATTGTCATGGTCATTGGGCTGGCATCTTGAAGTGCTGTTATTGGAGTGGTTGATCATGGAACTGTCTTGACTACAAGACTCTGGTTTTCCATTCCTTTCTCTCTACTGTATACACTGGGAATGGTTGCGAATGTGTAAGAGCATGTATGCGTGTCTTCCCATTTACATATGAAAAAGCATAATCTCAAACCTCTGTTTGTTTTTCTCTTACTATACTGTACCCTGGATTCAGCCATTCCACTGATGTTTATAATTTGCATAACAGAAATATACACTGAGCACTTAACATCATTCTTGGTATTTTTTGCTAAACACTGAGGAGGTACATAAAATTAAGTAATGTTTTAAAAAGCAATTATGTATTCCAGGCAGTTAATATGATGAAACCTCTGTATGCTTCATAAAACATAAAATACCATATATTTTTTCTGTATTTTATAAAATACTATTTCATGCCTTGTATTCACTGGTGCCAAGCTGTCTTGGCTTTTGCCTTAGATAACATCAGTGGCATGGAGAGGGGAGGCTGGTGTGCATGGGCAACTGTTGGTCTTCCATAAACAGCCTTGCTTGGACTTGTGCTTTGGAGAGGAACTGTCTAGTTGCAATCTCAGGGTCATTCATGACCAAAGGGGTCTTTACCCTTTAAAATACACACAAACACAAACACACACACACATACACATGCATGTGTAGAACTTGTTGAAATTCTGCAGTGTTAGAACAACCTTATCAATAAATTTGAAGAATTAAATATGAAATGCCCATATTCCTTTCCTATACTATAAACCTATTCAATAAACTTATCTAGTGTGGGAGTTTGGTGTAGAAATTATGTATTCGCTTATATTAATTATCCCATATTGAAAGTATTTACCATGATTTAATCACTAGCACTCTCTATCATTCTTCCTAACAATCTATACTAGGATGATGTCAAGTAATGAATAGCAAGTAAATTGATAAGAATGATTAAATGAATAAATAATATAAAACAACCTAATCTAGATTAAATAGCTCTATTCTTTGCTATACTTCTCCATTATGTTCCTAGTTGCAATTCTTTTGCTTGTTTATGCTGGACCATATTATTGGTTTCAAATTTTGGCACAAGGCCAGCAATTTCGAGGGCAGGGGCTAATTGATTACATTGACCCCAGTGCATAACTGGTACTTATTTTATTGACCCCAGAAGAATGAAGAGCAAAGTCAACTTCGGTGGTTCAGCATTAAGGTGGCAGAGTCATTACCAAAATGCTTAGTGGCATTTCACCAACCTTTATGTTCTGAGTTCACATTCCACTGAGGTCGACTATGCTTTTTATCTTTATGGGGTTGATAAAATAAGCACCAGTTGAGCAACAGGGTCCATGTAGTACTCCTACCTCACTCAAATTTTGCTCACATACCATCTTACTAACCAATATGTGGTTAGGAAAGTATATCTGTATATTTGTGTGTTTATAATCACTATAATGTTTATTGATTTTAACTTTCTTCTCATTAATTTAGCCCTTTGACTTTATAAATTAAATTTACATTGAAGTCTAGTTTTAACTAGCCTATATATATTTCTAACTTATTCTTTTAACATTCAGGGCCGATAAAGAACTGGTTACCTTCTAAATCAAACTCACATGTATGTTTTCCTTAACTGAACCAATACACTTATATTTTACTTATCAAATACTAACTTTAATAGCTTTAGTCAATAGCCTTTGATGGTCCCAATCTGAACTTCTATAAATGTGTTTAGTATTACCCCTTATCCTTCTAGGAAGAATGTTTTAGTTCTTCCAAGTTTATCCAATTGCTGATGAATTTCTTGCTCTTTTCCTACCTTGATTTTTTAAATTTTATTTTGTTAATATTTTCTCCTCCCATCTTGGCAAATTTTCAATATTTCTTGTTAGTCTCAATGCAGTGAGCTGGCAGAATTGTTAGCATGCTAGGCGAAATGTTTAGTGGCATTTCAAATTCGGCTGAAGTTAACTTTGCTTCACATCCTTTCAGGGCCGATAAAGTAAGTACAAGTTGAGTACTGGAGTCAATGTAATTGATTTACCAACTTCTGAAATTGCTGGCTTAGTGCTAAAATTTGAAATTAATATTTCTTATTAGTCTTTCCACTTATATGAACTTCACATTGTAATTTCTTTTTTTCAACTTTTATTCAATGAGTGTGTGTCGATGCACTCAAAAACACGCACGTGTATGTGTATATGTATTAGCATGACTGTCTGGTTACCTGTCACCCTATCACATACATCTGTTGACACTAAAATATAAAACTGAAGTTAATATCTTACCCAAAAATAAGTACTTATACAACAGTCTGGATATTTTTTTGGCACCACCTGCTTCAGGTTCTTTGTCAGCTAATAACACTAGTGACCACTATTATTGTTGATAAGAATTGCTTGGTGTTAGCTTTTTTATCTATTGTAATCAATTATTCTCTCTTCCATCCAATTTGAGTTTAATAAACTAAGTTATAACCACTCCCCAATGGGAAATGAATATAATGAGTCTGCTTAGTTTGTGCAGTTAATGAATTGATTAGTTGCTATTATAATGTACACTCCTATTTGTTACTTTGTCCTTTTGTTTGAAAATAATGAATCTCTTTAGCGTGCGAGGCTAATGATTTTGATTAGTTAATGGCTCACTAACCCTATCACCTCTAAATGAATCAGATAGTATATTAAACTATCGTTCACTTGCAAATTTCCTAAGCTACCATTATACTATTGGAGCATATCACCAAAAAAGCCTCTAATGGAAAGTCTTACCTGACAATGTGGCAATGTTACATAAACACTATTTTATAATCTTATATAATCTTGCATGCTACTGCATGTCAAAAATAGTATAACAATGTGTTAATAATTAATAACAATAATTAATAACAATGTGTTAATAATTAATTTGCTACTGAAGTGCATGTAGTCATACTCAAATTATCCATTTGTTTCATTTTTATTACTATGTATGTGCATGTGTGTGTGTGTGTGTGCACGTGTATATGCATGCATGTGTGTGTGTGAATGCATGTACTAGATCTCTCTCTCTCTCTCTCTCTCTCTCAGTTTAATGGTTCTCTTATTCTTATCACTCTGCTTCTCTGTCTTTTCCATAACAATGATTATGAAATAAATTATCTTTGTATTATCACATTTCTTTTAACCATCTTTAACTCTCTTATCACCAAAGATGCCACCACTGATTCTCACTGTCTTGAAATTACTTTTTTATCTTCGAATAATAGTTTCTCTGTTACATTCTGTTGCTCTCTCCTCGACTACTCTCGTCCCACCTACCAATAACTCTCTTCCTTTCATAATACTTTAACTTCTTTCAACATTCTCTCTTGTATTCTCCTTTTTATAGTAAAGGCTCTTTAGCCTAGTGAGGTAGAAGACACCCATGTATTCTTTAAAGTGGTTTGCAAATTGTGTAGAGACAGCATAGGGCTAAGAGAACATGTTAGTTTTGCTAAGGGTTCAACAAATTCTGCAGTACTTGCAGTACTGGTACCAAGACAAAATACAACCAGTACATTCTGTAATGTGGTTGGTGTTGGGAAGGTCATCTAATTTAAGAAATTATATGTGTTAAAAATGGAACATATGAACAAGACATGTTCCCTAACCTGCCCAGGGAGGTAAGAGGATATGAATTGAATAAGAAACGACTTGGTCTGTGACAATCTGTCATACTCAAGCCAATATGGAAAGTGGATGTATGATGATGATGATTCACCAAAACAGCCTACAGAGATTTTGGTTACTTGCTGTAACTTTCCAGTTTTAGAAACAGTTCTGCTGTCAAGTCTTTATAGTTATGTCTGATATTTAACTGAAAACTCACAGAAGTAGTTGATAATGTATTGATATATTTTATTAACCTTTAACTTGATAAAACTTACAAAATTCACTCTGTGATTTGAAAAAAAAGAAATGTTGAAAAATCTTTTTATTTAGAAATTTATCCAAACTTCTCCAAAATTAAAAAAAGCAAACATGATAGAAAAAAGTAAGTGCTTAATTTTTGATTTTCTCATACAACAAACAGAATGGTATATATAGCTTGAAGTTAATAATCATAGTATGTGATATATATATAGGTAAATGTTAATAATCATTAATAAGAGGAAAATGAATTGCTTAAAAGAAACAAACAAATATTTCAACTTTGTTTATCAATTTAAATGCTGCAAGTGTAAATTCAAAGCAAGAATAGAATGCATATGCTATTGCAAAGAAACCATTAATCTAAGGCGTGATATGTGCAATTCCTCAAACCAAATATGCTTGATGGCATAACATGAGTAAAAATAATATTTAGCCAGTTTTTCTTGCACTCACAAATCCTGCTGTTTTATTTCTTGAAGTGGCAGTTTTTTTTTCCTTTCATTCAAGTGCTTCATTTCCTGATCAATATAATTCCACCCTTTTGTGAGTATCCAGTGACTTGCAAGAGGTCAGGGTTAGAATACACTCCATATTTCAGTTTGTAACAATGTTGATATTATTCAAGAGTTATCCTTGGTTGCTTGATGGTTGCTCAAATGTTTCATAGAAAATATTCTACCAATAATAAATCAATCCCTAAAAAAACTGTTATCCTAAAACAGAAAAGGATAAGAAAAGAAAAAAATCTGAAGAACACTACTATTCAATTACAATCTTTTTATCATAACACATTTAACAAATTTGTTATGATAAAATGGCTTTGCAATTAATTCAATTTGATAATGAAAATATTACAGCAGAGATTCTCTAACTTTTTCTTCCAGTGTACCTTTCATCTTGTCTAACAATCTTGGTGTATACCCCATGTGAAGAATACATATAAAATGGTGGAATAACATACAAAATATATATTTATTGATTTCAAATTTGGGCACAAGGCCAGCAATTTAGGGGAGGAGTAAGTAAATTACATTGACCCCAGTGCTCAACTGGTACTTATTTTATTGAACCGAAAAGAATGAAAGGTGAAGTTGACCTTGACAGAATTTGAATTCAGAACGTGGAGACAGACGAAATACCATGAAGCATTTTGCTTAGCATACTAACGATTCTGCCAGTTCATCACCTGCAACAACATACATTTATTATTTGTTATTAATTTAAAGTGTTTAATTCCTGATATGGCTAACTTTGTCTTTCATTTTCTTGGGGTTGATAAAATGAAGTACCAGCCAAATACTGGAGTCATTTATTGACTGCTCTCTCTTCCAAAATTTTTGGTTTTGTGCCTTTATAAGTATTGTAACGTAGTTACTCATTACCAATTTATTGTAGTATTGCCATTTGTTATGACAATACTTGTTTACACTGTAACAGCGTAGTAACAAAAAAATATATAACAAAGCAGGGTAACAACAATGTAACAATCCAACAAACTCTCCACGAACTATACATGAACCAACAAACAATATTCCAACAAACTATCAAAATGACACCTTATGACTTCCTCTCACTCAGACTGCAACTATTTATAGTCATTCACTCAAGTCTATTCTCACAGAGATGGTCATGACTCTCGCCACAACAATAAGAAATTGCTTTTGTTAAATTTAATGTTACATCTTTAATCAGCTTGGCTCTTTCTAACAAGCAACTCAATTCTAAGTACAGTTTCAGAGAGGCGCACCTACAAATAATTCCCAGTTGACAGTCTTGCATGAAATCTTTTTTTCATTATAACATTGCTGAAAACCCTTGTTTATAATAAGTGGATGGGAACATTAAAAAGCTTTCAACACATTTTCTAAATTACACAAGAGGTGTTTAGTTGGTTGTGATTATTTCATTGTTGCAGCCCTTTTTACAAAGTTTGTATACTCTGCAATACCACTTACATGTCCATAAGAATATATGTGTACCCAAGTTCGAGAACTGTATTGTAGTAGTTACAAGCAACACACAATATAAAGGTTATTAAATATTTGTCAATAGCTTAATAAAGACTTTCGTTGATCATATGTGTAGTGGTAATTACAAATCTGACTAGAATCATTTCAAAACTAGAATTTTTGCATATCAAAATAGTTGAAGTGTACATTCGTTGTTTAACTCCTGTTAGTCTTGGTGTGGTGGGAGGGGACCTATGATTAAAAGCATTCTAGATAATAACTATCCTATATTTCTGAGACATAGCTTATCTCAGATTACATTATCCAATGTATATACTTTTTTTCATGGGAAGGTGTATTTTGAGAGAGATCTGGTTGCTACTTTTAGCAAGTGGAGTGCCTACTTGTGCTTATAGTTCCTGATCACAGACTACTGGAGGACTTGCATTAAATTCGTGGTAATCAATATAAAGGGGAATAACTTTGCAAAGCAATGAATTATGTATCCTTGAAGACTGGTTTATAATAGTAGTTCAGAAGATAGTGGAAGAGGGGGTAATAGCAAAGATAGTGAATTAGGTTTCGTGAATAAATATCAGGAAAAAAAATCTTAACAGTTATCTTAACTTTTACAGAGTTCTTTCCCTTCTTATCAATTTCCTAAGAGATTATGTAATCGTGAAAGAGAAACAGTTTATTATTGTTCAAGAAAGCTGAACAATTTTGAGATTATATTACGCATTAAAAAAGAAAAAAAAAAAAAGCGGGGGAGGCATTATTATTTTTCGGGGACAAAATATAAATGAAAAAGCAGAAAATACCAAGAATGGTAAAAAAAAGGTAGACTATATGATGCTTGTGTACAAACGGCTATACTCCATGGTAGTGAGACATGGGATCTGAATGCTGAAGACATGTGTAGACTGGAGAGAAACGAAGGTAGTATGCTTTGTTGGATGTGCAACATCAGTGCACATGTACGGCAAAGTGCAAATGTATTGAGAGAAAAGCTGGATATAAGAGGAATCAAATGTAGCATGCAAGAGAGAAGACTATGTTGGTTTGGACATGTGATGCATATGAACGAGGACAGCTGCATAAAGAAGTACCGATCACTGAAAGTGGATGGTACCCGTGGAAGAGGGAGACCCAGGAAGGCATGGGATGAAGTAGTAAGGAGTGATCTCAGGAAATTGGACCTCACAGAGGAAATGACCATGGACCTAGATGTCTGGTGATATGAAGTTCTTGAGAAGACCCGCCCACATCAGTGAAACTGAGTTCTAGAAGCACTGTGTGTCTCACCCACAAGAAAACTTCTCACACACTCTACCACAACAAACCAAACTACATCTCTACATCCCTTCTCTTCCTCACATTTTCAATTCATGTACTATGATTACCTCCCACTCCTCAGTCTTGTCCTCTTGGCCTGGTACCACTGTGTCATTTTTTATTCACCAATCAAGTTCATGCTACTTGTCTCTATCACAGCCATCAATCGAAATTTTTCTTACATATAAATAGCTTCCACTTGGTCGTGACATAATGAACCTCAGATGACAAGGTATACAATGTGTTTTTAGTCAAAAGCAAATGAAGTTTGGCTTGTAAGTATTTGATCAACCAACATTTATCAAATGCCTTAATTCTTTCATAGACCTACAAGGCTCCCACTAACATAGTACCAACTCTTACAGTTACATATAGTGCTTTTTACATATAAATTGCAGATATGCTGTGAATAGAAATGACATCTTTGGAAACTTGTTCATTCATTTTAATTGTTAGGACTGTATTTAACCAAGACTTATTTGATTTCCTAAGTGACTCATGCAGCTAGTGGTCTTTAAGGATTAAATACCTTATCAATTGCATTGAATTAAATTTGTGTGTATAATCCACATTGCTATTCATACAGGCAGAACCTATTGCTGGCTTATCTTCAATTTCATATTAAATGTTGAAGGTCATTAGTTGAAAACAAAACATTATAAAAAGGAGGAAATGGAAAGATGTGTGTGTGTGTGTGTGTGTGTGTGTGTGTGTGTGTGTATATATATAGTTTGTAACAAAGCTCCCCATTCTCCAAAACTTACATTCTTGAAAATCATACAAATATTAAATCAGTTAAATGCTTTAATTGTAATTCAAATAAATCTCCATATATTTCTCATCATCATAATCATTTAACATCTGTGTTCCATGCTAGCATGGGTGGGACAGCAGCACAAGTGCCGGCCAGGCCAAAGCCTGCACCAGACTTTTGTGACACTTTTGGCAGGATTTTTACAGCTGGATGCCCTTCCTAACACGAACCACACAGCAAAGTGGACCTAGTGTTTTTTATGTGGCACAAGCACGGGCGAGGTGAGTAGTGCTTTTTACATGGCACAAGCACAGGCAAGGGCAGTTTTGGCAAGGTTTTTACAGCTGGATGCCCTTCCTAACACCAGTACCTTTACAGTGTGGACTGGATGCTTTTAGGTGGCACCTGCACTGACAGGGTCACCAAGTACTTGCAAGACAAAAGCTTTTAAGAGGGGAGGTGATGATAAAAAGGTTATAGTGAGACAGATAAAGGTGTCTTACTATAGAGAAAGATCAGAAATGAAGACAGAAGCAGGTGTGCTACCACAAAGAAAATACATGAGTGAAGCACAGGGGAGAGAAAGAGAGAGAAAGGGGGGAGGGGGAGAGACCACAGGATAGAGATGGTGGCAGAATGCTACTTTCGTTTCTCTCCAATCTACACATGTCTTCAGCATTCAGTGCCCATGTCTCACTACCATGGAGTATAGCCGTTTGTACACAAGCATCATATAGTCTACCTTTCATTCTGAGAGAGAGAGGCCTTTTGTTGCTAAAAGAGGTAATAGCTCTCCAAACTTCCTCCACACCAATTCCTATTCTAGAGGCAATACTTTCAGAGTATCCTCCACCATTGCTAATTTGGTCACCTACGTAACAGAAACTACCTACAACCTCGAGAGAGCTTCCTGGGCATTTGAGAGAATCTAATTCCTGTGTGCTGTTAGTGCTTACTGTTCCTTCACATCTGCCACATACAAAGACAACTATCTGTTTATCTACTTGTGATACCACTGCATCTCTTATGTGCCCATAGTTTACACTGAGTGCAGCAAATGGAATTTCTTCCAACTCCTTTCCTACATATGGACCAGAAAGAGAGTTTTTTCTTCTTTCTTACTAACGACCACTTTTGTCTTAGCTAGGTTAACTTTTTGAGGCTCTTTGATTCCAGGCTTTGTTTCCATACTTGAAATTTCTTCTCCAATTCTGCTAAAGATTCTGCAATAAGAGCAAGGTCATCAGCATATAGTAGTTCCCACGGGCATCTAGTTTTGAATTCCTCTATCATGGCCTGGAGGACTATAATGAATAATTATATTAAGAACTGAGCACTGGTGAACCCCAACCTGAATGCAAAATTCATCACTGTATTCATGGCTGACTCTCACCTTACTGACAGCACCACTGTACATGGCTTGGACAGCTCTAACAAACCACTCCTCTACTCCTAACTTCCTTAGAGACCACCATATAACAGAGCAGGGAACTCTGTTGAAAGCTTTCTCCAGGTCGACAAAGACTAAGTACAATGGCTTGCTTTTGGCCAAGTACTTTTCCTGTAGCTGTCTCACTAGGAAGTTGGCATCTGTGATACCCTTCCCAGGTACAAAACCAAACTGCATCTCATCTAGTTTAATTCTAGTTTCTAATCAATTGAGCTATAACCCTCTCAGTAATTTTCATGACTTGGTCTAGTAGTTTAATACCTCTGTAGTTGTTTCTAATGCATCACTTTTACCCTTATAGCAGGTAACTACAATGCTACTATGTACATATATATATTAAGGTGCAGGCGTGGCTGTATGGTAAGAAGCTTACTTCCCAACCACATGGTCCCAGGTTCAGTCCCGCTGCATGGCACCTTGGGCAAGTGTCTTCTACTATAACCTTGAGCTGA
>NC_068986.1:70482451-70485744 GCF_001194135.2 Octopus bimaculoides | reverse complement strand
GGTTCAGTCCCGCTGCATGGCACCTTGGGCAAGTGTCTTCTACTATAACCTTGAGCTGACCAAAGCCTTATGAGTGGATTTGATAGATGGAAACTAAGAGAAGCCTGTCGTATATATGTATATATATATGCGTGTGTGTGTGTGTGTGTGTGTGTGTGTGTGTGTATGTGTATGTGTGTGAGTGTGTGTGTCTGTTTGCCCCCCACCTCACAATCGGTACTAGTGTATTTACATCCCCGTAACTTACCAGTTTGGCAAAAGAGATCGATAAAATAAATACCCTGTTTATAAAAAGTAAGTACTAGGGTCAATACATCTGACTGAAAAGACTCTTCAAGGCAATGTCCCAGCATGGCCATAGTCTCATGGTTGAAACAAGTAAAATATACATCGCCAGTGGATCGTATATCCGAAAAAAAAAAGCACACTCTAAAATATAGAGCAGTAATGTATTTACAAGCAGTTAAATATATGTCTTGTCGGACTCTGAAGGCAGAGGGTATATAACCTCTCTTCAAACAGGAGGTAGAAATCCGTTACAAGTCAGTTAATTTGCAAACAAAAAAATAGAATACCATTTGAGGTTCAGCCAAGATGAGTTATCTTTCTTAGACTAGTCAGTTGGCAAATCTTATGGGTTTAAAGGGTAAACAGGGAATCTCTACCCTTAGGATCTATCCAGCCTGTGAGGACTTTTCCAGGTCTAATTGACGAATGGGGAATCTCATGCTTGCAGCAGGTAGCATTTGAAATGGGAGCAGGGACTATAGATCTCACATCTAGAATTTATGAGAGAACTGATTCAAGGGAGTCTTGAAGGATCCTTATTCACTTTGTTATGCAAAGCTTGCATTGTCCACTCCCATTTATGTAGGACCCAGCTGTTCTATTATCCTCAATTTAATTTTGTATGGGGTTCCTTCATCCTTAAGGTGCCATTTATGCAAAGTATTTACCCTATATCATTAAATTAACAGGCTATGTCATACTTCTCACCAAAAAACTATCTTCATCTAATTGAATATCAAAATCAGTTCAACCCAGGAAAGTATGAAATAAATGAAAAGAGAACCCCTTGGAAAAAAAAAAAAAACCTAAAATAGAATCATAGATAAACACTACAAAAAAAATATCAGAATCCAACATAGAAATTATAAAACATATAAACAGCCACACCCACAAATATCTAGTTCTCAATCAATCAGATAACTTTAAAAATATAACCAACTAAGGGAATAATTTTGACGAAAAATTTACTGATTTAGAAAAAATGAATTGCACAGCTGTTTATTGCAGGTGGATTTATTGAACTATTGACTATGTCTGTTCATTTTCTCAGAACAAGCATTCAACAAGTTTGTAGTACAATGAACAAGGACACTGAAACTAGGTCTTAGAAAAATGTGTCTAAATTTAGTAGTTGCTCATGGAAAAGTAGAGATTATAGTATGTTAAGATGACACATGCTAGAGAGTATACAACAAAGACATTGCAGTTCATATTGGACACAAATACATGTAACTTAATTCTGATGAAAAAATTTGCGTCTCTGTTTTTTATTTATTTATTTGTGTGTGTGTGTGTGTGTGTGTGTGTGCATGCATGCCTGCATCTAATCAAAATCTGAAATATTCAATTAATTTCTGGAATAACAGATGGGAAATTGTACCTAAAGGAATGACATTAATGGAACATGGCATACTATGCTTCCTAAATTAGTACAATTAGCACACAGGTTTTAATAGAATGTAATCAGTACAGACAATTCAGCATCTAAAGAAGTTAAGAATCAATTTAAACAAATAAAATTGTAGTAGGATCTATTTCTGTATAGGCTTGCTCTTTCCGAGATAGATATTTGGATTTTGAAATGAGAAAAATCAGTTTCTTTTGATAAACTCATTGGTGATCTGTTTCCCAACAATTTAAAGGAATTCTTCTGAACATAAAACCTTGTTTTGAAATTGTTTTGAAATTGTCTTCTTTTTGACTCTGGTGTAGTTTTATGTGTAGGGCTACTATCGATCTGGACTTTAGTCCTATAAAGAACTCCATTCATCAGACAATTACTAGGGCCTTTGAAATTATACTTAGGGCCATAATTGTATTCATTAGGTTTATCAAACTGAAATTATTACTCCTATCATGAATTGATTGAATTTGATATTTTACATATCCTTATGTGTGTGTGTGTGTGTGTGTGTGTGTGTGTGTGTGTGTGTGTGTGTGTGTGTGTGTGTACACATACACACATACATACATACACACACACACACACACACATAAATACATATATATACATTCATCATCATCAACATTGCTTAATGTTCACTGTTCCATACTCATGTGGGTCAGATGGAATTACTTGATGTGGATGTTTTACAGCCGGATACCCTTCCTGTTGCCAACACTCACAAGTTTCAAAGTAAAATGATTAGAAGATCGGAACTGAAGGACACTACTTGCAAGATGGTAACACTTGGTTACAATTATAACAATGTCAAGGCAAGGAGAGAGTAATACACACAAATATACACACATATATGTATGTATACACACACACACGTATGTATACACACACACACACACACATACACACACGTATGTATGTATGTATGTATGTATGTACGTACGTATGGTGCGCTTCTTTCATTTTCCATCAAATAAATTCCTTCACAAAGATTTGGTTGACCTGGGATTGTAGCAGGAAACATTTGCTCAAGGTCCCATGTAGGTCTGAACTCAAAAACGTGGTTAAGATAGCAAATTTTCAACCGAAAGGCAAAAGTATATATGTCACTAAAGTGACTGAGGGTGCTATTCAGCACCAGTATTGCTAGAAATAAGAGTCAAAATCAAATAGCCACAATATCCTCACAGAAGCAGTGATAAGTGACTGAAACCTTTGGCAATATACCATGCTTGAGAAGACCTGTCAAGCCAAGTGAGACCATAGTCGTAGCTGATACCAGTATTTTGTAACTGGCACCCATGCCAGTAGCATGTAAAAGAGCACCTGCTACACTCTTTGAGTGGTTGGTGTTAGGACGGGTATCCAGCTGTAGAAACTATGCCAAATCAGATTGGAACCTAGTGTAGCTTCCCAGCTTACCAGTTTTCAGTCAAACAGTCCAACCCATGCCAGCATGGGAAATGGAAGTATGATAATGATTATATATATATATATATATATATATATATATATAAAATTATTTAAAATTATAATACAGGGTATCTAAGAGATACTGCCACGCTGAAAAATAGCAGTCAAATCTTGACTCTAAACGAACATT
>NC_068986.1:70479500-70481495 GCF_001194135.2 Octopus bimaculoides | reverse complement strand
CATAAAAGACACCATTTCGAGTGTGGCCGTTGCCAGTATCGCCTGACTGGCCTTCGTGCGGGTGACACGTAAAAGCACCTACTACACTCTCTGAGTGGTTGGCGTTAGGAAGGGCATCCAGCTGTAGAAACTCTGCCAAATTTAGATTGGAGCCTGGTGTTGCCATCCGGTTTCACCAGTCCTCAGTCAAATCGTCCAACCCATGCTAGCATGGAAAGCGGACGTTAAACGATGATGATGATGATGATGATAATTATTGTTAGCTTCCTTAAACTCTGCACAAACTTCCTCTTTTCTGGTTCTCATCACTCCCTGCTCTTTGTTTAATTTCTCTCATTCTACTCCTACTGTTGCATTAATTTGCTTTATTCTGGTGCATCACCAGTGCATTGTTATTTTAACATAAGTGCAGGTGTAACTGTGGGATAAGAAACTTGCTTCTCAATCAAGAGGTTTTGAGTTCAGTCCCAGTGTATGGGCAAGAGTCTTCTATAGTCCTAGGCTGATCAAAGCTTTGTGAGTGGATCTGGTAGATGGAAACCAAGAGAAGCCTGCTGCATATGTATGTGTGTGTGTGTGTGTGTGTGTGTTTGTACCAATAAATGCATGTAGAATTAACATCCAAAGTAATTCTTCACGTATGACAAGTAACTCCAAATACCAATTAGAAGAATGTCAAGGAATTTGGATTATAAGACAGCAAGAATAAGAATGGAGAATATCACATCTTTAACACCATACATTACTAATGATTGTTTCTACTGTACCAGCATATTTAGATAAATAAAAAGGTATAAAATACCAGTCAAATCAATATCTCCAAAAATATAATTCAAAGTGACCTAAGAAAATATCTCTAATAAGTAAACACGTACAAAAAGAACATTAAGAACAAACATAATGTTCTAAGAAAAGCCAGTTTAGTATTTAACTTTCAATAACAAAAGAATAAAAAATAAACAGAAATTCTGCATCACAAAAATTAAAACAGAAATCTATGTCAGCACAATTTTCTATCTGTTAAATAGCTTACCGTATTACAGGAAAAATAATGTGTTATTTAGTATTGAAATACTTAAGTGTTCTATGTAAATCACACACACACACACACGAATTATAAGAGGAATTAGATGCAGTGTGCAAGAGAGAAGACTGCACTGATTTGGTCATGTGATGCAGATGGATGCTGACAGCTCCATAAAGGAATGCTTATTTCTTAAAGTAGATGGAACATGTGGAAGAGGGAGAACCAGGAAGACATGGGATGAAGTACCGAAGGACAACCTTTCAAATGAGATGACAAAGGACCTAGACACCTGACAGGGATGCTATCAGTAAAGTGAAGGTTGGCAATGAGTACAGTGAAGAATTCCAGGTAGGGGTCCACCAAGGATAGGTCCTCAGCCCCCTTTTATTCTTCAAAGTCCACCAGGCAATAAGAGAGGAATTCAATGCCCCTGGAAGCTTCTCTATGCTGATGACCTTGCTCTAATAGCTGAGTAACTATCAGAACTAGAGAAGTTTCAGGTGCAGAAGCAACAACTAGAAGGGCTTTAGAGTCAACCTAGTAAAACCAAAGTCCTAATAAGTAGTAAGGCTGACAAACCACAAATCCCTTCAGGTAGATGACCCTGCTCGATCTGTAGAAAAGGCAAAGGTAGAAACTCCATTCGATGTACCCAGTGTAAGCTATGGACACATAAGTGGTGCAGTAATATAAAAGGAAGGCTAACTAGCAAGATAGTTATTGTTTGGCAAATGCTCAGGAGCAATAAACACTGCAAATGTGCAGAGAACAGCTTCTGTTACATCCCAGGGGAAAAAGCTACAAGCAGTTGATAGCTTCCATTAATTTTAAGCTGATGTAAAATGAGATTAACAATATTTTGAAAAAGAACCTGAAGATGTGTTGGAAGATTTGTATATCTCATCATTACATATATACATTTATGCATATATGCATATATGTGTGTGTGTGTGTGTGTGTGTGTGTGT
>NC_068986.1:70477320-70479132 GCF_001194135.2 Octopus bimaculoides | reverse complement strand
GAAATAGAATACCCGCATATCTATTAATCCCCAAAACTGAATTATACAAATATAAATAAATATAAATATATATATATAAAGATATATATATATATATATATATAAAATGATATGTATATATAATATATATATATAAATATAAAATATATATACATAAATATATATAAATATAAATATATAAAAATATAAAAAATATATATATAAAAATATATATAAATATAAATATATAAAAATATAAATATATAAACATGTATATAAAAAAATATACAAAAATATATAGCAATAAGAAAATGGAGAGGATATTATAACAATATACAAACAGATATGACATATTATGTCTTATATCAGTAATTATAAAAATATAACAGTAATAGAAATTGGGATAATATCTTACAGCTGTTTCAGTCCAGAGGCAACATACCTCATTCTACCTACATCACTCCAGCAGACTGAAGTAATCAGTAGATGAAATAGAGGTACATAGATGTTTCTCTAGACCTCTTCAGAGATTTTATAAGGTACATAAGGTTAAGTTATAAATATAAAAATATAAAAACTCACACACATATATTTATATATATATATATATACACACACATACTTTTACATATACATAGATATACATAAATATATATGAATACATAAATACATATATGTACATTTAAATGTACATGCATAAATGTCTATATTTGCACACAAATGAATGAATTTATTATTATTATTATTATTATTATTAGATGCATTAGCGGAGAAATAAACCTATCACAGGTTTATATGTAAAAATATATATAAGTTTGGATATTATTGTTAGAATTATATTGATATGAGCTAATGCATAAATCCTCCACTCCAAACACAACTAATAAGTATGTACCTCAAAGGTTTTTATGTAAAAATATATATAAGTTCGGATATTATTGTTAGAATTATAATGATACGAATTAATGCATGTGTGTATATATGTGTCCTCCTCATGTATACACAGTTTCATTCTTACATAAAAAATTTTCAGATATATTGTTTTTATAAGTTGCAATATTACTCCTCTTATAACTTCCTTATAACTTTCTAATACCTCTGTTTACATTTTATCTAATATGTATAATATAATGCATCTAATAATAATAATAATGATTCATTTGTGTGCATATATAGACATTTATTTATGTACATTTAGATGTACATATATGTATTTATGTATATTTATGTATATCTATGTATATGTAAAAGTATGCATATATATGTGAGTTTTTATATTTTTATATTTATAACTTAACCTTATGTACTTTATAAAATCTCTGAAGAGGCCTAGAGAAACATCCATGTACCTCTATTTCATCTACTAATTACTTCAGTCTACTGGAGTGACATAGGTAGAATGAGGTATGTTACCTCTGGACTGAAACAGCTGCAAGATTTCTATTACTGTTATATTTTTATAATTACTGATATAAAACATAATATGTCATATGTGTTTGTATATTGTTATAATTGTCCTTTTAGCAAATAAACAAGTAAATTGACATGATATAATGTCTATAAGTTGATGAATACCACCTATTAATCCCCTTCATTTTCTTATTGCTATATAAATTAATGGTAAAATAACTTTTTAACTTCATCCATTTATTGCACTTGGTAATCTAATTGTCATGCAATGAAAAAACACGAGTGTAATAATAATTGGGTATTCTTCCAGCAGTATATTGGATAGATATTATCCCTTAGTGGGTTGGATTAACAACCCCTAACTTTCTTGGATTTATATAAAAATATATATGTATAAATATAAATATAAATATATATAAATAA
>NC_068986.1:70476041-70477310 GCF_001194135.2 Octopus bimaculoides | reverse complement strand
TTTCTTATTGCTATATAAATTAATGGTAAAATAACTTTTTAACTTCATCCATTTATTGCACTTGGTAATCTAATTGTCATGCAATGAAAAAACACGAGTGTAATAATAATTGGGTATTCTTCCAGCAGTATATTGGATAGATATTATCCCTTAGTGGGTTGGATTAACAACCCCTAACTTTCTTGGATTTATATAAAAATATATATGTATAAATATAAATATAAATATATATAAATAAATAAATAAATAAATATATATATATATATATATATAAATATACAAAGAAACAGTTTCAGTGCACTACAGGATAGGTCCACTCCTCGTAAAAGATGGTACACTCACAGGAAACCCAACGAGGATAAGTGAAATACTAAATGAGCAATTCAAAAGTATTTTCACTCCACCCCTAGGACACTTGCAAGTCAGCAATCCAACTGACTTATTTACCACTGCAGGTATAAAAACAGAGGCAATGATGATCGATTACATCAATATAAAGGAAGACGATGGTAATAAGGGCTATAGATGAAATGAACCCAAATTCAGCTACTGGCCCTGAAGGATTCCTAGAAATCCTTCTAAAAGTATGTGAGCGAGTCCTAGCAAGACCACTGCAGTCCCTCTTTCAGAGCTTCCTTGCAACTTCCATGAAAACTGAAGGCAGGTAAAATATGCCCTATTCATAAAGGAGGTAGCAGAGCTGAGGCCAAGAACTACAGTCCTATCTCTCTGACCTCACACATCAGCAAGGTCATGGAACGAATAGTCAGAAAACTAATCACCTTCCTTGAAGAAAATGACTTGCTGCCTGACACCCAACATGGTTTCCGACCAGGAAAAGGCTGCTTGACTCAGCTCTTACAACACTATGACTGCATAGTGCCAAGGACTCCAAATTTACCATCAAGATGTAGGACAAGATACTGCAATAGCCTGGGCTTCAGAGATCCACAGCTCTTCTGAGAGACTTGCATGGGGTGGATGTAGGTGTCTTCAAAATAAAGCTGGACCTCTTACTGTCTAGTGTCCCAGATGAACCAACTTTGTGGCAAGAGGTGCAGATGAGGGCAGTGGCATCAAACTCCCTCATGCACCAAATGTCAATTCCTAAAAAGCATTAGTGAAGTAAAATTATGTAGCAACACCAAATGGTGGTGCCCCAGCATGGCCACAGCTCGTGTACTGAAACTAGATATAAAAAAAAAATATATATACATATATATATATATTGTTATATGTGATATATATATATATATATATATATATATA
>NC_068986.1:70460601-70474524 GCF_001194135.2 Octopus bimaculoides | reverse complement strand
ATATATATATATATATATATATATATATAGTTATATGTCATATGTCATATGTTATATGTCATATGTTATATATATATATATATATATATATAGTTATATGTTATATATATATATCTTCCATGGTGTACATGGAGGCCAGGGAGTTGGAACCAGAAATGAAGAGGGAGCTAGGCTCCTGGAGTTCTGTGATGCAAATAACCTATTGATCTGCAATACCAACTGCAGGAAGCCAGCTAGCCATCTGATAACCTATCAATCAAGTGACTCTGCTAGCCAGATTGATTTCACTCTCACCAGATAGCATGATGCATGGTTGCTCTTAAATACAAAGACCCTCCCTGGTGCAGAATATACCCCCCAGCATTGATGAGTTATTAGTGACTTTAGACTGAAGGCCAGAAGGATGCCAAAAAGCAGACCAATCTGGAAAAGGAGGACTTGAAAGCTGAAGAACCTTCACACAGTCAGAGATTTAGGGATATCCTTACTGAGAAATATGATGATAGCGAGGCAGAGCTACAGTCCTGTGACATAAAATGCAGCTGAGTGACTGGTGCAAAGTCCCTTCTAAACCTAAGGTAACATGGTGGTGGAACAAGACTGTAGATAGGGCTATTAGAGCAAAGAAACAGGCTTGGAAGGCCTGGAAGAGTAGGGGTAGAAGGAGAATGTATTAGATAGCCAAAAGGGAAGCTAGGAGATAGGTATATATAGCCAAGAGAGTAGCAGAAAAGAAGGCTGCCAATGTTCAGCGACATGAGGACCAAAGAACTGAAGTATTTGGGATTGCAAGACTGTGTCAGAAAAAAAACCATGATGTCAGAGTAGAGAAATGTGTCCAGATGGATGATGGTGCCCTTGCGTTTAATGATTCTGCAAAGAGAGAGGCTTGGAGATGCCATTATGAAAGACTCCTGAATGTGGAGAATAAATGGGAGTAGGAGAGTCTACCAAAGGTTGATCTGACTGAGGGACCAGCTACCTGAATCAACAGTACCCTGGTAGATAAAGCTATTAAGGATATGAAGACAGGGAAAGCACCAGGACCATCAGAAATCACCACTGAGATACTTAAAATATTGGATGGTGGGGGTTATGGTCTTATCAGCCACATTGTAAATTAGGTAGTTCATGAAGGAGTCATACCCAATGACTAATGTAGCAGTACCATAGTCAACTGCTACAAGAGTAAAGGTGATGCTTTAGATGGAAATAACTACAGGGGTATCAAATTATTGGATCAGGTGATGAAAGTTACAGAGAGGGTTATAACCCAACCAATTAAGGACAGAGTTAGCCAAGATGAGATGCAGTTTGGCTTTGTGCCAGGCAAAAGCACCACTGATGCTATATTTCTGGTAAAACATCTGCAGGAGAAATACCTAACCAAAGATAAACCTCTGTACTTGGCTTTTGTTGACTTGGAGAAAGCTTATCTGGTGGTCAATGCAGAAACTGGAGATAGACAAGTAATTGATAAGAGCTGTACAAGTCCTGTACCAGAATGCTGTTAATAAGGTGAGGGTTGGCAACAAGTATAGTGAAGAATTCCGAGTAGAAGTAGGGGTTCACCAAGGATCAATCCTCAGCCCCCTCTTATTCATTCTAGTCCTCCATGCAAGAATAGAGGAATTCAAGACAGGCTGCCCTTGGGAGCTCCTCTATGCTGATGAGCTTGCACTAACAGCCAAGTCACTGCCAGAACTAGAGACAAAGTTTAGGGTGTGGAAGCAAGGTCTAGAATCAAAAGGCCTTAGGGTTAACCTAGCAAAAACCACAGTCTTAGTAAGTAGGAAGGCTGTCAAATCACAAACCCCTTCAGGTAGATGGCCCTGCTTGATCTGTAGAAAAGGTGTGGATAGAAACTCATTACAATGTATCTGGTGTAAACTGTGGACACATAAGAAGTACAGCAACATCAAAGGAAGGTTAATTGTATTTGTGTGTGGCAGATGCACAGGGGCAATAAACACTGATGATGTACAGAAAACAGATTCCATCACATGCCGGGGGAGAAACTAGAAGTAGTTAATAGCTTCCGCTACCTAGGCTATGAAGTCTGTAGTGAGGGTAGTTGCTAGAATAAGAATAGCCTGGGCAAAGTTCAGGGAGCTCCTACCTCTGCTGGCAACTAAGGGCCTCTCGCTCAGGATGAAAGGTAAACTGTATGATGCATGTGTGCGAACTGCCATGCTACACAGCAGTGAAACATGGGCCATGACTGATGAGGACATATGTAGGCTTGAAAGAAATGAAGCAAGTATGATCCACTGGATGTGTAATGTCAGTGTGCATACATGACAGAATGTAAGCACCCTGAGAGAAAAGTTGGGCATAAGAATGTGTGCAGATAGTTGTTGCTAACAGTCAGTGGGAAAACAACTGGTTTTCAACGGATATACATTTATTTATTGAGAGAAAGTTGATTTGCCTAATAATGTGAAATTCAGTGTGTGTGTGTGTGTGTGTGTGTGTGTGTGTGTGTGTGTATATATATATATATATATATATATATAAAATTTAAAAAAGCAACACAGATTTTCAAGGTTATTGCAGTACGCACGTTTCATGCAACTCCATTTATTTAAGTAAATGTGAGCATTACATTAAATGGAAAATGCAGAGCAATCTTCAGCTGCACAAGGATAAAGAAAATTTACTGAAATTTGATTTAGGCAGAATGAACATATTACTGTTGTGACAACATTTAAACAATCTAAGCGGGAAAGAAGAATACCAAAAAACCATCTTGACATAGCCAAAGCTATATATATATATATAGAGCATAAATGAGTCTGCTCAAATGAATTTCCCAAACAGACATATAGCATCCAAAGGTACATCTGTTTTCTTCTGATGATATTATGCTCTTGTTGCATAAATGTAAATTTAATGTTTATTGAGTATTACTACAAACAATTGTAAGTGAAAATGGCCAATTTGCTGTTAATAATAAACTATTATTAACTTCCCAATCTCCATTTTCTTCTTCTATTAAATGAATATAAACAATATGTTTATATATATATACCTATTATTTTAAAGAAATTCATTTCCTCAAAATACTAGGTATAGAACAAGTATTTTCTTGGATGAAACCATCCCTTCATGCTGTTAAAACAACCTCTAATTAACCCATTACCTCCCATAATTCTATTAACTGGAATTTTTTTTATTAAACTTTGATTTCTAGCATAAAACAGCCTTAGAAACACACTGGAATGATCAAAATAATATTTCAAAACAACATTTTAAATAGAAATAAGCGAGATATTGGGTGAAAAATTAGCAAACCTCATTTGAATATCAGAGAAATATACCTAGTAAATATAGCAAAAAGGTTAGATATGTGTAAATATTGACAGATAATTACGAAATTTGTAATTTCTAAGTAATCTCATATGAAATCACTGGTAGGCAATAGGTTAAATTTAATATATATATATCTACATCACATATAACTATATATGTGTGTGTGTGTTTATTTATATATATATACATACAGGGTGTGATGGGTAAATTGTCACCATTTTATATTCCTAATTATGCACATGCGCAGTGTTTGTTTTTGATTTTGTCAACTACACAGTATAGTAGGATCAGTTGGGCACCGTCTGTGAGAAAAACAGCACCATGACGCAATTCACTCTGCCAGAAATTTGGAAACATGTATTGATTGGCCAGAAGCTCCAATACAAACGTTTCAGAGTGATTGGGTGTCAATCTGAGGATAGTGCAGAGGATTCAGAAAGAGTTAGATGAGTCTAATGGTAATTACAAAGATACAGCAGCTCAGAAAACTCACTCTGGTTGTTCTGATAAGAAAAGAGCTCCTGAATTTGTTGGGGAGATCCAGGCCATGATTGACAATGATCCCTCCAAGTCATTCAGGTCCATCACCAGGGACATGGGAGTGTCTGAGCTTCTTATCAGGCATTTTGTATTCCTCATACATGATGAGAGAGGGCCAATTTTTATCCCAAGCCATCAAGTACAAGAGGAAAGACCATGCTACGAAGCTTTTGAACAAATTTGAGCATCTCCTCCAACCAAACATGCTTTGGTTTTTCTTAGATGAGAAAAATTTCTGCTAGGATCAGATGGTGAACACACAGAACAACAGTTGGGTTTACCGTGTCCCCAAAACGTACTGAAGGTGATAAAAATCAAACATCCAATCAACATCATGGTGTTTTGAATGATCACTAGTGATGGCGATGCTATGTCTCCATTCATCTTCCCACACAGCCTCAGACTCAATACGGAGGTCTACATCAAGTGCCTGGAGGAGGTAATGCTGCTCTGGGTCAAGAGGGTGGCTGCTAGAAGACCCTATGTCAATGTACAATAATATCATTCTCTGAGACAGAATAAAGATCTCAAATTGATTAAATAAACAACTTAATGAGAGCAAGAAATCCCTCCTCAAAGAGGCACTTTTAGATATTGGAAGTAAACTCACTCTTCCATGAAATGGAAAGGGTAGAAAGAAAAACTAGGGCAGTAGAAAATATAAAAACGAATCCTAAAGCCTTCTATAAGTTTGTGAAAGAATCTGCCTCAGTGCACAATAAGGCCACTGTTTGAAGAAAATGGCTCACTAACTGCAGACCCCAGGAGAATAAGTGAAGTGCTAAATAAACAATTCCAAAGTGTCTTCACCTCTCCACTGAGAAACATGCAAATAAGCAAGCTTGACAAGCTTTTTAACACTGCAGGTCTACAAAGGAAAGAGGCAACAATCAATTACATTAACATAAAAGAGGAAGATCTAATATTGGTCACTGATGAAATGAAATTGAATTCAGCAACTGGCCCAGATGAATTTCCAGCTGTTCTTTTAGAGACATGCAAGAAAGCTCTCACAAAACTACTGCAAATACTTTTGTTTCCTTGCGTGTAGTAAACTTCCTAAATTGCTAAAAGAAGGTATAATATGCCTTTTACATAAAAGAGGAAGCATAACAGGTGCTAAAAATTACAGGCCTATCTCTCTGACTTCACATGTTAGCAAGGTCATAGACTACATTGTTAGAAGGAGGCTGATCACATTTCTGGAAGAAGATAACTTGCTCACAAACACACAACATGGCTTCTGTCCAGGGAGGAGCTGCCTCACGCAACTACTACAGCATGACCGGGTACTGAAATAGCAGCTCAATCACTCAAATGTGGATGTGACATATATCTCAACTTTGCCAAGGCTTTTGACAAAGTTGATCATGGAATGATACATCACAAACAGCATGAAATTGATATCACTAGAAAATTGGGAGAGTGGATGCATGACTTTTTAAAAGGAAGAAGTCAGACAGTTGCAGCCAAGAGTGCACTCTCTAGGGAGGTATCAATTCACAGTGGAGTCCCTTAAGGATCTGTACTGGGACCTCTACTGTTTGAAGTGGCTCTCTCAGACATGCCCTTAACCATACAGTCAGCCACTCACCAGCTGGGCTAATGATACAAAAGTATCACAGATGGTCAAGGACCCTGATGATATACAAACACTGTAAACAACCTGAATACAATATACAAATGGGCTGATGAAAATAACATGCAGTTCAATGCTGTGAAGTTTCAAGTTCTCCAATACCAGCCCACAAACAGACTACAATTGGAATACACAAGCCCAAGAGGTGGTGCAATCCCAGAATTAGAGTCGGCGTGTGCCCTGGGAATCTACATGTGTAATGATATAATATTTCATGTGCATATTACTGAGATGGTAACACTGTGCAAGTGAGCAGTTGGATAGATTCCAAGATCATTTCAGAACCAGGAAAAAGGATACCATGCAACTCCTATGGAGAACTTTTGTTCTCATTCATCTGGATTACTGCTCCCAACTGTGGTCATGCACAGCATCAAACTGGTGGTAAAATTTGAGGTAATCCAATGCCACTACACAAAGAAAATTGACTCAGTAAAACAGATGAGCTACTAGAAGAAGCTAAAGGAACTGAAGCTCTACTCACCAGAGAGGTGTAAAAGATATGTAGTGATATACATATGGGAAAACCCTGAAAACTAGTTCCCAACTTCAGGATTGAAAGCTATACCAACCAACGAACTAGACATAGTACTAAAAATCCCACCTTCTCCATTTCAAATAAAGAGCTAGTACTGTAACAGTTTAGGTTTCACGGATCCACAACTGCTCAATATTCTGCCAGATAACTTCAGAGATTTGTAAAGTGTAGATGTGAAGATCTTCAAAGAATATCTGGACAAATTTTCATCTGAGATACCAGATGAACCTACATCATGGCAGGAGGCACAAGGAAGAGCAGCTCTGTCCAACTTGTTACTTCACCAGAAACAGTAGAGAAAAGAGACCCAAACACACTAAAAAGTAGTGTCCAACATGACCTCAACTTCTGGTTGAAACCATTAAAAGATATATTATATATTGGACCACTGGAAGAAATGTATTGAAAATCAAGGAGATTATGTCTAAAAATGATATAACAGCTCAATCCCTGCTTTTACTTTAATTAATTACAGAAACAAGAGTGTGTATAACTTTTTACTTACCCTCACGTGTGTGTGTGTGTGTGTGCACGCTCACATACACACACACACACACAGAGTGAATATGGCCCAAGATGTGGGTGCTGAAATCTCAAGGAGAATAAGGGCAGGATAAAAGGCATTTACCTTGATAAAAGATGTTCTCAAAGCAAAGCTGGTAAAGATCCTAAGGGCTAGTCTCTTCAATGGTATTGTTCTACCTGATCTACCTGCACTATCATAAACAAGTGAAATATGGGTTACTATGAAGAAAGAAGAACATCTATTAGCTACAATACAAAGGGTCATGGAAAGAACATCATTGTGAGAGCAGATTTGAAATGGAGTGAAGTCTATGATATGACTGCAGAATAGCAGAAGTTCTTCTGGGTCAGACACGACACAAGGTTCACAGACAAGAGGTGAAACAGTGCAGTTGGTGAGTGGTATCCAAGGGATTGAAAAGGTCACTGAGAAGGCCACCATGGGAATAGGAAGGCAATTTAGTTGAGCAATTTGGGCCAATATGGAAAGAAGTGTGCAATCAAAAATGAATTGGAAGTGCATTGTGATCAGTGATATACAACAACATCAGACAGCCTGGTTGATACAAGTGGTATTTATGTGTGTGTGTGTGTGTGTGTGTGTAATTGTGTGCATATATGCACACATGTGACAGATTAAGCATAGTTGTGAGGCTAAGAAGTTTGCTGTAAAATCATGTGATTTTGAGTTCAGTCCTTCTGTATGACCCCTTAAGTGTGACTGCCTTCTACCAAGGCCTCATGAGTGGTTGGGTATACGGAAATGGAAAGAAGACCCTCTTGTTTGTATACACACACACATACATACAAACAGTATATGTACGTATGTTCATATATGCGAACAAAAATGTGCAAAACAAGGTGGAGAAAACAACACTCAAACACCAAATGTACAATAAAATGTAATGCTTTATTGAAGCTGATAAACTTCATAACCTGTTATTCTGAGTTTTAGGCAATTTTTCATTAGACAAAAGTGGACTTTGGAACACTGTGTTCTATGTATGTATGTACATACACACACACACACATACACATACATTTAAATTTATATATATATATACAAACATGTACAGACATATACATGTTTATGTGTGTATATGTATATTTGTATATATATGTGTGTGTGCATGTTCATATCTGCATACACACATACACGTCTTGTGTGTGTGTGTGTATGTGTATATATATATATATATATATATATATATACACATGTACATATATATCTACATACATGCACACACACACATATACATATGTCCCTGTGTGTATATATACACACACACTTATAAAACATACATATATACATATCTTTACACATACATACATATTTATCAACTGCTGTGTTTATTGTGTATATATATATATATATATATATATATATATGCACACACACACACACGTGTACATGCATTTATACAAATATATTCATACCTTTAAACAGTGATGCATACACATATATGTATACTTATAAATATTAATGTTTGATTTTATGTTCACTTATAATAAAAACAAAATTTATATTAATTTGATGGGGTACTCAATACTTTAGTAAAGAACGAATTTACTGTTCCTATGCAAGATTATTATTGACAGTGACTTCGAAATTTCGGCGAGTTTAGCCATCGTCGGACAGCCCGACGATAGCTTAGCTGGCCGAAACTTCGAAGTTACTGTCAGTAATATTCTTGTTTAAGAATGATAAATATATTTATAAATATACGTATATGTATATCCAAGTGTACATATATAATAAATATATATGTATACATATAAACTTATATATGTATTTAAATTCACAAACATACACGCATGTACATATATGTATACTTTTGTATGCACATCTACGTACTTTTTATTTACATACATACACAAACATGCACTTAACACACATATATATATACATTCATATATCCATACACCGACACATATACCCTCACTCTCTCACACGCACCTGTACACGTATGTATGACTGTGAGAGTTTGTTTATATATATTCCAAGTTGTCTTCTGTTAGTTAGTTCAAGAACAGTTAATGCCTTTAGTTGTATAGATCATATCGTACCATACAAAATAGTAGTCGGTTACAAAATGAAACTAGTACAATTTTCCCATAAGCAAAGTATATGAAAATAAAATAAAGTAATGTAAGTCTTGTTCAATGAATGTTTTGTAGATATTTGAATAGATTAAGGAATGTTCTGGTTTTCTGGAAGAGGAACTAAGCAAAGTGGTAAAACAAACATATCTGTACATAATTTCAATTCTCAACATAGCAAAACACTTGAAATGTAAATACGTCTTACTAATAAGCATCTTGGCAATTTTAAAGAAAAATTATAATAACAACTTTATAATTATTATAGCAACAACAAAGAAATGCAAGGATTAGGTTTCAGTTTGGACATTTTGGTTTATATCGTTTATAAAGACTGTTATAAAAATCCCGTTACGAAATTAACGAAATAGACAAAAACAAATGAATGAAACCACCAATAAAGTAATATTTCGATATTCGTCAATATGAGAATGTTTTTTTTTCTTATACAATTTCTAGTTTCAACCAAATAATATTTGTTATAACGTAAAGTATAAAATCAAATCAATATATTTTGTCAATTACAACTTCCTTCACCTTTGACACATGAAATTAAAATCTGGAAGATAACACTTTAAGACTAACTAGACAAACAATGAAGTTTTGATTTCTTACGATAAACATTTGTTTTCGAAATAATAAGAAAATTCAAATATCATTCCTGTTGATTGTTGATGATGAAACGTCTGTCAATGCCAATGTTAAAACTAGATTTGCCGTCAATGATAGGAAATCTTCCAGGTTCAATTAACATTCTAAATAACTCATTCTTCAACATTCTCTGCTTCTTCGTTGGTAACTGTTATTTCTGGAATAGTAAATGATTCAGTAGAATTTTCTTCTTCAATGCTGTTATTTGCTTGTTTTTCTTGAATTTCTTTCTGTAGAGCAGAAGACTTCAATCTGAGTTCGCTGAGTCTCTCATTCACTTGCTGAAGATTGTCAACAGCAGTATTGAGTCCTTCCGTGGCTGAAAAGTCGGTATGCCCGTTTTCATCTCTCATTCGCTTCAATTCTTCTAAGCGAGTCCTTGTATAAGTTTCATTTCCGAAAAAGAGATTTTGTCGAATTTTAGGGGAGTGATCAGGGCTAACATCGAAGAGTGGTGGAAGAGGTGACAATGCTCGTGGAATTGGTGAACTTGCTCTCTGTTCGCGGCTCTTTTTTATTTCTTTAAGTGTTTGCATGTCATTTTCCAATCGTCTCCCATATTCATCTAAACCACCAAACTTTCCATTTGAACCCATCATTCTTACAGACCGGGAATCATGGAATCGTCTTTCTCGAAGCCGTTCCAGTTGTCTAATCCGTTGAAGGCGATCTCTGTCGATGTATTCTGGTGGTGGTTTATGGTCAAAATTAACTGACAGTCGATATTCAGACATCTTTAACTTGAAATAGTTGACAACACCAGTAATAACAAATAAAGAAAAATTTTTTAAATTGGAAATAGAATTCCTTATAAATTAAATATTTCCAGAAAAGTTTCAGTCAAGATTATATTAATAACAACTGGGAAATAAGTTTTTAAATGACTGTTATACTTGCTGTAAGGTAAATATTTAACTGTTATGAGATTCAAAGGATTTAAAATCGTCAACTGACAAGTATCAAAGTCGTGTTGCCGGTAAAAATACGTGGCAAACTGCAAACTTGTTAGTCCGCTTTAGCATCAGCCGTAGGTTTTAATTAGATTCTAGTTTTCTTGAATTTTTTCTTTTATATTTTTTTTTGTCTTTATTTCTTGCTAGTTTTTGCAGTTTTGAATAATGTGTAAGCCTTGAGGGTGTAACGGGTATGTGAATGGCGACTAGTTTGTCAACAGTCTGCAATGCTACAGGTGTGTATGAGTGTGTGCTTAAGTAAGTGGGGAAAGTGATTGAATCAGTAACAACCAACCTGCGCCGTTAATTCTTTCCAGGTCATCTATAAGAGGGATGGCAAAATGGGAGAAATAAAAAATGCCTACAATGACTGAATTTAAATACCTAATTTCTGTTATGAGCGTGTGCTTGACTGAAATTTTCTTTTATTTGTTGAGAACCAAATATATTCACCGAGAGGATCTAAGCAAAGCTGAAAAAAAAGTTACATACCAATAAATAGCATAGGGGACGAAACCATGAGTAAAAGATAAACACAAATAAAACAATTAGTTTCCCTCTTTTCGCACAACTGTCATACAGATTTTTTTTTTCTGTTACGCAACTTAACCTTTTGAAAACTAGGTTATGTTGGGTAAAAGAAAACAAAATTCTAAAGGATAAAAACAGTTTCTGAATTATATTAACAAACTCTATGAAATGTTTCATCCATAAAAGAAGAAATAACAAGCTGTTTACAATTGGGAAATGAGTAAGATGAATTTATGATGTAATATTTATTGAGGAAGTATAACTTGAGTCATGTCCATTGGATAAATAATTAAAAATTACATCATATATCAGTGATAGACGTGCCGCCCACCTCCAAAACTGGGATGAAGTCAACACTAAACCATTGATATTCACCAAAGTTTGTCAACCTTGGTGGGCATTTATATTCAAAGACGTTCCAGCCATGACCATCTTGCCTTTTTAATGATATCTATGACCACATCATCCAATGTGACCTTAGCTTATTTAAGATGGCAAGATGTGATCTGAGTCAATTTGGCTGCTATCTCTAACTGTTCAAGTGACAACGTAGAGGCTCCTTCATTGACTTGTATTTGAAGCAATTAATATGTTAGGCCAGCTAGTTGTATACACCTTACAATCCCTGTTTTATTCATTATCTGTATTTGGGTCAGCTGTTGCACTGTAATTAGCATACTTAAAGGTATATTCATACATTTACATTATCATTGTTCTTTATGAGGGAAAGAGCAGAAGCATTTTTAATTCCTTATCAATTAGCTAAACAATATTTTGCCAAGTGAGAGATTTTAATCTTCAATTATCAATAAATAGATATAGACCCCTAAATAAAAGCTTGGTTGTTCATGTAGTATATCAAGGACAGAGTGACCTGGTGGAATCCATTCCTCACCAATTGATATGCTTACAAGAGGACTTAGCTTAGCACAGCCAAATAATAAAACCTTCATCAAATATTACAGCTCTTACTTGCAGCCATGTTAGTATAGCTTTAGATTCCAATTTAAAACTAAACATCATGCATATATCTGTGTGTGTCTTTGTGTCTGACAACTGGTGTTGGTATGTTTACATCCCTGTAACTTAGCAGTTTCGCAAAATAGACCAACAGAATAAGTACCAGGTTTTACAAAAAAATAAGTACTGGGGTTGATTCATTTGACTAAAATTCCTCAAGATAGTCCCCCAGCATGGTTGCAATCTAATGCCTGAAACACATAAAAGATAAAAGGTAAGTTAGTCAAAGAATAAGGGGAAGTGCCTATGGTTTTTGGTTGGTGAGACTGATGTAACTAATGTCCATCTATGGTTCAACGTCTACTTGAAACCATTTACAAAAATAGGGAACAGAAGGTAACTAATGTCCATGTAGCAAATGTCCATGTAGCTAATGTCCATGTAGCTAATGTCCATGTAGCTAATGTCCATGTAGCTAATGTCCATGTAGCTAATGTCCATCTATCGTTCAATGTCTACTTGAAACCATTTACAAAAATAAGGAACAGAAGGTTTGATCCAAATGTTTGAAGCAAAGTGAAGTTCCATTAATGGTACTCTAAAATCAGGTGATGATGTTAAACTATAAGTCATGCAAGTGGTGGTTTTATAACGTGGTTGCTTATCACCCATTCAGTTTATCCTCTGATCTCTATTAATTTATTTCTTCCACTTAGTTTCAATGTTCTTAACCTCTGTCATAGTCTTCTAATGCTTACAAAACTATAGCATAATAAGAAGTATTGAAACCCTACATTAGAAATAAAAACTCCAAGTTTGAGTCAAGAAATCTCAGACTGAAAGAATAGGGCACCTGAAATACAGTGAGTTGGTTGAAATCTGTGAAAATAGTGGATAAGAAGTAATATACTTTCCTCTAGAGATAGGTATTAGAGGACTTACTGGACCCAAAGTTCATTTGATACTTAGGAGTCCTGGCCTAACTATGAAGGAGAGAAAGACATTGCCAGAAAACTGTTGACCCCTGTAATCCAAAGACCTACAAGTTAGGAACACAAGTTTAACTATTTAAGTGATTAATTCTTTCAATTTCAGAATTTAAAAAAAAAAAACATAAAAATGAGCCAATAAAGTATCATTATGTGGTTAGTCGTTAAGCTAGAAATAACAGCCAAATTTCTCTCAAATAACATCATGTTGTCTTAAAAATGAAAGTATATATTGTATAATAAATTTCCAGAAACACAAAGTAACAGGATAGTCACATCTGAGATACTTTTGGTTATAGGTCTTCTACGTGAACTATTTCTATTCTATGCTCAGAACTAGCAAATTTGGAAGGAGGATATTAGTTGATTATATTGACCATAATACTTGGGCAGTACTTTATTTTATCAAGTCCAAAAGGTTGAAAGGCAAAGTTGACCTTGGCACAATTTAAATCAGAATGTAAAGACCTGTAAGTCTATTGCCTAACTTTCTGTTGTTTCAACCAATTTGCAATCTACAAAAAGCTTAGCTGTCATACACAAGCCAGTATAAACTGGTAGCTTTTATCATGATTTCTCTAATAAATGCTTTAGGTATATACGTAATAGCAAGCAGACAGACATTCTCTCTCTCTCTCTCTCTCTCTCTCCCAGCACTCCCACCTTTAATACTGCAGAATATTGTGGATGTGACAGCTGGAGGGAGAGAGGTGCTTCAGCAATAGGCTGGGACTCATGACTAAGTGGACTGAAACAACAGAAAATAAAATGCTTTGCTTAAGAGAGTAATATGTTGCCCAGTCCAGGAACCAAACCCACAACCTTAAGATCCAAGGCCCAACACTGTAACCAGTAGGCCATTGCCCATAACTACAATCATAAGAAATGCTAAAAAATATGAAAACATTAAAACTTCGCAAATTATCAAAATCAATTATTCAACTGTTAATGAATGATATATGTTTTATATATATAGGAGTGGCTGTGTGGTAAGTAGCTTGCTTACCAACCACATGGTCCCGGGTTCTGTCCCACTGTGTGGCATCTTGGGCAAGTGTCTTCTACTATAGCCTCGGGCCGACCAAAGCCTTGTGAGTGGATTTGGTAGACGAAAACTGAAAGAAGCCCATCGTATATATGTATATATATATATATGTGTGTGTGTGTGTGTGTGTGTGTGTGTGT
>NC_068986.1:70459608-70460522 GCF_001194135.2 Octopus bimaculoides | reverse complement strand
TATGTATATATATATATATGTGTGTGTGTGTGTGTGTGTGTGTGTGTCTGTCCCCCTAGCATTGCTTGACAACCGATGCTGGTGTGCTTATGTCCCCGTCACTTAGTGGTTCGGCAATAGAGACCGATAGAATAAGTACTAGGCTTACAAAGAATAAGTCCTGGGGTTGATTTGCTCGACTAAAGGCAGTGCTCCAGCATAGCCACAGTCAAATGACTGAAACAAGTAAAAGAGTAAAAGAGTATATTATAATTCTCTCTCTCTCTCTCTCTCTCTCTGGCTCCTCATGAATTCTGCAAGATATTGTGGTTATGGAGCTTACATTAGATTTCATGGTACTGAATGGTGGAGAGACATTTCTCCCAGAACATATATGCCAAGTCTAAGTTTTTCTGATAGCAGTATTTAAGCTCAACATTACAAACTAACAAAGCATCAATTACATACTGCCTCTGCTATAATTTCCCCATATCAGAATATACAAGTTATTTAGAAGCGCTTCAGTTGCTCAGCTAGCACCTAATGGTTCAATCAGCAGATATTAAAGGTAATCAAGAATGACAAATGGCAAAAGCCTAGGCCAATATCAATTTATCTTTTGTAATTTACTTGTTTCAGTCATTGGACTGTGGCCATGCTGGGGCCCTAGTACTTATCATTTTAAAGTTTGGTACGTAAACAAAGCAACACTGGTTGTCAGGTGGCAGGGACAAACACAAAGACACACAAACCTATATGTGGTAAGTAGCTTGCTTACCAACCGCATGGTTCAGGGTTCATTCCCACTGCGTGGCACCTTGGGCAAGTGTCTTCTACTATAGCTTAGGGCTGACCAAAGCCTTGTGAGTGGTTTTGGTAGATGGAAACTGAAAGAAGCCTGTCGTATATATATATATATATATATATATATATAT
>NC_068986.1:70447267-70458789 GCF_001194135.2 Octopus bimaculoides | reverse complement strand
AAAGAGAGAGAGAGAAAGAGAGAGATAGAGAGAAAGAGAGAGAGAGAGAGAAAGAGAGACACACACACACACACATACATAGTACATATACTTAGGAAGGGTTTCTTTCAGTTTCTGCCTACAAAATTCCCTCTCAAGGTTTTAACTGGGCTGGGGCGATTGTAAAAAACACTTGCCCAAGGCACCATGGAGTGAGACTGAACTTGGAACCATGTAGTTGAGAAAGAAGCTTCTTACCACACAGCCATGCCTAAGCATATTAGTTATTAATGAGAAAAGTCACGCACATATCCATTCCCCACTAAGAACACACATAGCATATAAGGCAACATAAAAGAATACAACCCCAATAACACAAATAGACTATCTGGTAAAATAAGAGACAAAATTAAAACTACAAACAGCAGAAATAAAATTTAGCATAATGTAAATAAACAAGAAAATAATTTTAAAAAATGAATAAAAGAAAGTCGGAAAAAGTGGCCAACATTTATTTCTAACATCCAAAACAAGCAGTAAAACATTACACAAAATATTTAATCATTCCAACAATGGTCGCATCACACCTACACCTCCTGTAATAACAACAATCACAAGTACCCATTGTCTAAGAACAAGCAAATTCACTTAGCAAATTATCTATAAAAACTGCATGCAAAAGACTAACACAAAATACATGATATATACTTTCTTCTTAAACAATAACTTTGATCAGATATCAGAAAATCTAAAGGGAATTAAGATACAGAAAAGTCTTAAGTGACAAAATTATCAATATATACTCAAAATATTATTCACATCAAAACTGCTGATTTCCCAGAAACTGAAAATATGGAGAAAATTCATTGCAATTTTCAAACCTTACAAAAGCCTTAATGAGACAATGTAAAACAGCAGACATTTGTTGCTACAGCAATCTTTAACTCTCACAGTCCTTGCCACTACATATGCAATTACCCCCAAATAAGCAGATATCTACAACACCAGAACATACACTCAAAAAATAGCAGCAACAGCATTAATAACCTCCTTAGCTGACCTGGAGCTAAACAAAAACAGAAATAGATTAGATGGTAGAGAATGTTCAGAATGTAATACTGCAACCCACAAGATTAACTACTATATGTCAGAATGTGCAGGGTAGTCCTTAGTCAGGTGGAGGTGTTGTGTATTTGCAACAACCAATTTTGGATCATATCTGCTAGGCCTAGTGCACACCTCTTGCTATACAATAATAACAACCAACTGAAAAAATTTCTAATAGTCACTGCTTTCATAATTAGATGCTTTAAACATTGGGCCTTTAAATCTGGTTTGAAAACAAAAGTTGAAGCCAACTGTTGTTTTGCAAACACATGACATGGTGACAGTTGATTGAATGAGATGTTTGAATGTTTGTTATAGCTATGGTCATCATATCTTTATTTTGAGCACAGTTAGGTGGAACAACTGGAACATGTAATCACAGTTTTATATCAATAGGAGTATTTCTCACATTCAAATTGACCACATATATACATGCTTAAATCCCCACCAATCAGTCTAGAACTTAAACCAATTTGATAGAGCAAGTTATCTGGTAGTAATATTATATTCTTATTCACAGGTGGTGTTTCATTAGAAGGAAAGAAAATGTTTTAGAATCAGACAAATCTTGAATATTCTGAAAATTTTTTAAATTTATTTATTTATTTATTTCAGTTAGTTTGGAGGAAGAAACTGTGCCCATAGACCCTGAAGGTTTCCTGACACCAGCGATATTAATGTGGTTAATGTTTTTATTGAACAGTTGTATTTATTCTTCAAACATTCAGATCTGTCAGCATTGCTTAAATGATTTAAGGTTTGATAAATCATTCTTGAATCATTTATCTTTAGAGCATCTGAACTTGTGTTTCCTTTACCGACAACATTACAGCTTTCATGCAAACAAATGGAATTAAGTTGAATGCAAAATATCTATATTTTATCCTTGATAGCAGATCATTTTTCTAAGGATTTAAGTACAAACATCTCTATATGTAGATTGGGTATTTTGGCTAACAATTCTATATTTGGTCTGTGCAAAGAGGTAGTCATGCTTTTTGATTTTTATTCTAGCCATTGATGTCTCGTAGTAGCTGTGCTAAGTCTTTTATCAGGTTTACTCTCATCAATGACAGTCTTGACACTAAACTTCAAGTATAACATTCCAATGTAATTTATTCCAAACTTCAGTCAATAAGGCACTCTTTCATAAGAATATGGTATATCTGCCAACATTTTAACAATAGAATGATTCAAATCCACCCACAAGGCTTTGGTTGGCCTGAAGCTATAGTAGAAGACTCTTGCCCAAGGTGTCATGCACTGGGACTAAACCCAGAACCATGTAGTTGGGAAGCAAGCTTCTTACCACACAGCCACACCTGCACCTGTCTTTAACTTTAATGAGCAACCCAGACTAAACTTTACAATAGCTCTGAGTGAAGTTAACAAACAAAAATATTATACTAATTTGAATACATAGCATTATCTCATCTTATATTCACCATTCAACAGTCAGAAAGAAACCTTTCATTCATTTCACACTTTATATTCATCAATGGGTGATTAGAATTTGTACATTGTAATCCTCAAAGGCTGTATATATTTATACCTTATGTGGAATGATAAATATCTGTGAACATTAAAAATTCCTGTCAAAATAACTAAGAAAAGTGATTTCTAATATATTTTTTGAAGTGTTATTGTCATTTTTAAAGATGATAAATTTTTTCATATCATCTTTTATACTACACTCAGTTCAGGTTGCTCTTCATCATCATCATGTCTTTATTTTTGGGTATGTACATAGTACTCAATTGGATTGAAACTAGAAACCCTCATTTCTAAACAAATGATATTAGATAAAGGTTCTTAGTGGAAAGAGAGGGAGGGAGAGGGAGGAAGGGGTTGAGTGAGGTGAGAGAGAAAGAGGTTGAGAGTGAGAGACGTTGTCAGAGAGAGAAAGAGTTATTGAGAGAAGTTGAGAGAGAAAGAGTGAGTGAGTGAGAAGAGTTGAGAGAGAAAGAGTGAGTGAGAAGAGTTGAGAGAGAGTGAGTGAGTGAGAGGAGTTGAGAGAGAGAGAGAGAGAGAGAGTGAGTGAGAGAAGTTGAGAGAGTCTGAAATATATCATCATCAGCTTTGTGTCTGTATCAATATTTAACTATATGAAGGGCAGCAAGATTTCACATAACTTGGTTCTGCAGTACATGTGCACTCAGAGACAGGCATAGGCAGGCACACACTCAAATATACATATACATACTAATTTATGAAAGCTAGAGAGGGAGTTTTCCATTAAAAAGGAGTCAGAGTAAAGACAATTTGAAAGCTGAAGTTTAGTAACAATATCTTACAATTTTCCATGTTATTCCTATTATATTTCATTTACATATATACTTACTTCACAGTGCTATTTAAAACCCCAAAAAAACTGTACTAAAGTTAATACAAAAAAAAAAAAATTTGGTATTAATATTTCACTTCATTGCTGTCATCCAATCCCTCTATTTTCTTTTGATTTAAAATCTTCAGTGTTCTAATAATTTCTTAACCTTTTGATGATGGTGACATATAACATTTATGAACAAAGGGAACTTATTTACTGTTGACATTTTAGGCTGTAGAACATTTGTAAGCAGTCGTGTCTTTCAAGCCTGTTTGATTTGGTGCTATTACAAAATGTTGCTCCTTATATTAGCTATTAACTGTACAAGTTGTTTGTTCCTTTTTTATGCTAATTATTTTCTCTGTCTAGTTATACTTACAACAATTTTTATTCCAGACATACAATCTACACTGAAATTGTGTGTTGCAATAAATAACCTCATGGAAAAAAATATCTGATTGAGATGCTAAAATAACAAGCAATATACTGTGTTGATCAGGTGCTGTTTTTTTCTCTGCTGGACTACTTACATTGCAATTCAAAATCTGAAACTGTCAGTGGATGAAATTGTAAAAGAAAAACCATATGAAAACAAAATGCAGTTTAAGCCTTAAGGCCAAAACACTAGTTTAATGATAAGTTGCTTTCAACATGCTAAGTAGGAATATGTAGGAACTGAAAATATAATAGCATACTTTTATTACATCTAATTGACAATTAGCAGTTCATCTGTATGTTTAATAAGGATAGTAAATGAATGTTGTAAATAAGTAAGTAACAGCTGCAATGAGCAAGAAGAGCTTCTGGCAATAGCCCATTTGTCGAATGAAAAATGGTCAGATAATTAATTCTTTATAGAAGTGAATGGAATGATTTGGTTGAAGTGTACAAAAAATACAAATGTAAACCTAACCATTTGTCCAATTGTAAGGAAACTGAAGGACTGATTCTGCTTTTAGACAAGATGGCATATTTAAAAGAATCAGTAAATTATTTTCAAGAGACAAATTAACAAAAATACATCCATAACACTAGCTATGAAATGTATAAGCAACCCAAACATTGAAGATAAGTTTGTTTAGTTGCTGCTACATGAATTTTAGCTGTACAAAAATGTCAGGTTATTTGAGAATATTAGTTGATCTTGAAGAACAGTTTCTGATGATATAAAAGATATGGCTAATGGTATCCAAATATCCTTGAAATCATCATCATCATCGTTTAACGTCCGCCTTCCATGCTAGCATGGGTTGGACAATTTGACTGAGGACTGGTGCAACCGGATGGCTACACCAGGCTCCAATCTAATTTGGCAGAGTTTCTACAGCTGGATGCCCTTCCTAACGCCAACCACTGAGAGAGTGTAGTGGGTGCTTTTACGTGTCACCCGCACGAAAACGGCCACGCTCAAAATGGTGTCTTTTATGTGCCACCCGCACAAGAGCCAGTCCAGGGGCACTGGCAACGATCTCGCTCGAAAACCCTACAAGGCCAGTCAGGCGGTACTGGCAACGGTCACGCTCAGGATGGTACATCTTATGTGCCACCCGCACAAGAGCCAGTCCAGGGGCACTGAGACAACAGATATAGTAAATACAATGCAGTAAATTATATTTACATAATGGATATGAGATCAGAGAGGTGCTCTGGGTAAGCCACTACTGCTCCGACATATTTAAAAGAATTAGCAAATTATGTTCAGGAGACAAATTAACAAAAATATATCCTTAACACAAGCTATAAAGATGGGTTTGTGAAAAAGTGTTTAGCTGTTGCTGCTACATAAATTTTAACTGTACAAAAATGTCAGGTTATTTTAGAATATTAGTTTATCCCAAAAGACAGTTTCTGATCACATAAAAGACGGTTAATGGTTAAAAAATATATCAGCGACAGAGGCAGTATTACTGTTAGTGGGAAGATAAATCCCTGTGGTTGAGCATCTATCATTGATGAGGCCAAGGGAGGTTGAAATCACATGATCTGGTGATCTTGGCACTGGAGATGGCAGGGATTTATTTCCTCATTAGTGATATGAACAAGAGTGTATTTTGCATCAAAAGTCCAAATTAGAGTTTCTCCCATGTTATCTACTGCAGTATAGTTTGTTCTAACAGAACATCCATGTTTAAGTGGGGATAATTATGACCTCATAGTTAATGGTATCCAAATATCCTTGAAATAAGCAGTATCAGAATTTGTGTTTTGTTGCCAGCTGTAGATGAGACAGCAGATATAGTAAATACAGTGCAGTAAACTATATTTATATAAGGGATGTAAGATCAGAGAGGTGTTCAAGGTAGAGCTGGTACTTTTCTGAATTGAGAGATCACAGCTCTGATACTATAGATATGTGATAAGAATGTCTCAGGAAAGAATTGCTGGACAAGTTTACTGGGAAAAACCAACCAGAGGCAAGCCAAGAGTAGACTTACAAGCAAGATGGTTGGATAACATCCATGAGCTTGGCTGTCTCATTTGGGGATCCAACCAGATCAATTAGCAATGGTTGCTTCTGACAGGACTTGATGGAAGGTGTACCTGAGGACTCTGTCCCCATGGCCATCTTAGCAATAAGTGGGTGAAGAAGAAGAGATGAGATAAAAGTACACTTTATGAAAAGTGAAAATTTACTTGCTTTAAAATCAATATATGTGAATATGAGAAGAATGAATACATGTGAACATGAGAGGTGAAGATATTCTTTTGGAGGCTGAATCAGTTATTTTGTTTAACATGATGGAAACTGTAGCACCAGAATTATGGATAGTGCACCATCAATGATAAAGTTCTAAAAAAAAATTTTTTTAAAAACTTGCTACTTTGATCAAAAAGAATTGGAAGTGCATTCTCTAAGAATGAACAAGGTTAAGAACGTGGTAACAATAGGTATTAACTTCATAAAAAAATAAAAGACTGAGCGATACAGAATTTAGAGAAATTTTCAAGGAGCTGGAAGCCAAATCATCATTATCATCATTTTATATATGTTTTAAACATACTAGTATCAGTTACTCGGTTACACAGGTCTCAATGTCTCACCACTTGTCATAGTACTTTGTCATCTGGCACACATAGCAACAGTAAAAGTTTGCTGTCTTTACTATTTACACCATGTTTTTGGCACAGTTTTTACAACTGGAAAACTTTTTCTTAAGACCAACCAGTTTATAGCAGAACCGGTTACTAAGTTTACACAAGTTCATAGAACCGGTTCTGAAATTCCCTTACCTACTTCCATTGTGGTAACAAGCTGACCATAAACACACTGGGGAAAGAAACTAACAGAAAGTTCTTACTTCAGCAGGTAAATGAAATTTTATACAGGAGACAGAGTAATGATTCCCAGGTAATTGACTTCTGGTTCTCAGGGAAGGAAATGAAGTTGACTATAAAAATAACAATCATGCTAATTTAAACTAATCAAATCACAGAATCACACTTTGAAAACTTTTCTTTTTGAACTGATAGTAGCCTTCACCAGAATCTATATAACTATGATGGTGACACATTAAAACTTAGAAATTTTCTTTTAACGAAATAGTCATGCTCTTCATACTCTTCTAGGAATTTCAAAATGTATCTTTTGTTTAATGAGAGCTAAGAGAAATAACTCAGGTATATAAAATGCCACACAGCATGAATTCTTGATTTATTAAAATTATCTCCAACTTTAGAAAATATGTTACAATTACTAAATGATAATTGAGAATAGTACCATATATGATAAGATAATCTGAAGAATTAGAAAATTCTCCAAAGTTGATAAGCCATCAAGAAAAAGGACAGGTTTATTATTTGAAGATTAGAGGACTGTCACGGACATGTTTCTGCCTCAATAGACATCATCAGCATGACGATTATCTTAACTTATCACTGGAAGTCAAGGGACATAGACATAGATAAAAAGAATAGAACACATTTATGGCCTAGGTAATTTGCATAAATTAAACAAAAATGGGATAACACAAATATACACATATAAAAGGGTAAAGACCTCCTTCAGTCACGAATGATCATGAGATTGCACCTAGAAAGTTCCCCTCCAAGGCACAAGTCTGGGCAAGGTTGTTTATGGAAGACTATGCATACCAGCTTCCTGTCTCCATGCCACCAATGTTAACCAAGGGCAAAGCAAATGTTGATACAGCTTGGCACCAGTGATATCGCAACTCATTTCTACAGCTGAGTGAACTAGAGCAACATGAAACAAAGTGTATTACTCAAGAACACAACACACAACCCAGTCTGAGATTCGAACTCATTGCCTCATGATTGTAAGCCTAACACTCTAACCACTGAGCCATGCACCTTCACATGTGTATAATACATGTGTGTGTATACACACACACACACACACACACACACACATTTATTGATAATATTGAGTCAACTGGGGTCCCTTAATGGCTTGTTTAACTCTATTATCAGTATATTTCACTGTGCTAAATGTAGAGACCCACCATCAAAAAAATTTTGTTTTGTAAATTTATGGACACTGAAAGAAAACACCACACAAATACAACATCCAGTGGAGAATACGAGAAAAGTAAAAATCATCCTTTAACTGCAATAGGAGGTACAGTCTGCTTAGCAGAATCATATTGAAGAACTCTTTTCAGTCAGGAGCATACCTAATCTTTAAAAGTGAGCTTTTTTTCCCTTCTGTCTTCATGAGTGCAAGTAAACCATAGCATTCAGGGTGGCTGCACCATAAGTATAAATATTGGCTCTTCTCTCATCAGGAATTCCCTTACCACAATGTGAGAAATTAATACAGTTTGTTCCCCTAGATTCAGCTTCAATATATACAAGCCTCCACATATACATGCATTTACATATTGTATACTAGGGTGAACTTTTTTTAGGAGACCTAAAACTCAATCCAAGGGATGTAACTCTCGAACTGATTATTCCTTTCCTTTTGGGATTTGACCTGGGTGATTTTACCCATGAAATTCGTTTCAGTTTTCCATAACAGCTCTGAAATCCATAAACCTAATGTGCTATTTTCAGGCCACTGGCAGGAAAGAGCTAATGCCAAACTGTTCCATTCAGCAATTTCTGCTGAATTTGATGCTCCATTTCTGGCATTAAACCATTTTCTGATTTAGTCAGCATAGTTGGTGCTAGGAATGACATCCAGCTGTAAAAATCCTACCAAAACAGTCAAAGAAGACTGGTGCAGGCTTTGGCCTGGCTGGCTCTTGTGGTACTGTTCCACCCATTCTAGCATGGAAGATGGACGTTAAAAACGATGATGATGAAACTATAATATAATTTAGCTAGCATGAGACTATAATAAATCAGGCTGAGGAGGTACTGACAAAAAAAAAAATAGCTGTAGGACTTTGTCAAAATGAGGTGTCAATGGTAACAACAACAACAATAATAATGATTTTGAATTTTGCAATCCTGAAATCATGAAAGACAAAGTTGAACTCAGAGTGTAAATGCAGACAAAATGCCACTAAGCATTTTGTCTGGCATGTTAATGATTCATCATTTAACATCCATTTTCCAAGCTAGCATGGGTTAGACGGTTTGATCAGAGCTGGTAAGCCAGGGACCTGCACCGGGCTTTAGTTGCCTGCTTTAGCTTGGTTTCTATAGCTGGATGCCCTTCCTAACACCAACCACTCTAGGGAGTTTACTGGGTGTCTTTTACATGTCACCACCATGGGTGTCATTTACATGTCACTGCCACAGGTGCCTTTTATGTGTCATGGATTCATTATATAATAATAGTACACCCACTTCATTATTTAATATGTCGGTGCCTTTTTTTTCTAACTCATGGATATTTTGACAAAGTTACACACACACATCTATATCATCATCATTTGACATCTTCCATCTATGCTGGATTAAGTTGGATGTTTTGACAAGGTCTGATGAGTCAAAGGACTGCATTGGGCACCAATGTCTACTTTGGCATGGTTTCTATGGCTGGAATCCCTTTCTAACACCAACCATTTTACAGAGTGTACAACACAGGTAATGATTACCTCATAACTTGCAAGGATAAGACCATAAACAGGTTCCTTTAACTACAGGAGAACAGATGAGAGAGGACAATGATCCTAGGCAAAGGGTTGAGTATATACAGAAGGTGTGAGGGATAGGTGAAAGGAGTAGTAGATGAGACTAGAGAGGAATCCTGAAAGTTATCACTTTAGAGATTAACTGCACCATATGAAATCCTAAAACAGAAGTAAATGCATCATCCAAAACGCAATGCACAGAAATTCTTCAGCCTGGTTGTAAGCAACAACTAATTGAAGAGTTCACCAATATCATTATTGCACTTAAACTATACCAGTCCATGCATATTATGAGCTATGAAGCAAAAGGAATTTTTCAAAGATTTAAAAAAATAAATTTTATATAACAGACAAATTTGCTTAAATTCCTTATCCAAACTATCTCAATAAAATGACATTTCTAGGAAGATCTCATATGAAGAAACTCCATCAATATGATACTAGAAAAAACAAAAGCAAGTATTTTGTAATATGGTTTGTGTGGTATTTTTCTCATAGATGTTTAAAATGAAAGAATATATTAACTCTGGTCTTTGTTATGCTTTATTTCATCAGTTGGTAATGCATCAAATATGTATATAAATAATTCATAACTTTTGTCTCCCATTGGATAATTACAAGGTATGGAAAATCTTTTATTCACATCGGTAACTGTTGTCATGTGAGATAACACAGTAGAGAAATTCAAATAGATACACGAGATGTACTGCTTAATTTTTATTTCTGAATTAGTAGTCATGGAAAACACATATTAAGAAAGATAAGAACAGTTATCTAAACCTCACTGCTGATAGGAAGAGACTTGCTGCATGGCCCCATTTTTGAGGTATAATTTTCTATCATACCAGTCAATGTCCTTTGGGCCTCAAGATTCTTGTATAGATAACAAGGCTTTTAAGACCTAGTTGGATGTTGCTCTATTGTCACCGACTAAAAAGGGGCTCTCAAAATGTAGGTCTGAAACTGCATGTACGCACGCATGTGCACACATACACACACAAATATGGAGATACATATAGACAGATCGAAACATACACATATAAATATATATATGCACACACACATATACACATGTATATAGACATATGTAAGTGTATATACACATACATGCATATGTGAACATACATATAGAGATAGATAGATGACAGACAGACAGACAGACAGATATAGATGTAACTTATTCAGGCAGGTCCAGTGACCTACTATGCTGTAGTTTCCATGGTGTGTAGCTGCTTATTCAGTCAGACAAGTCCAAGCTGGTAAAAAAACATGCCTCATCACTACAATGGCAGAAGTAGCATGATAATAACAACAATAACATACACACAAAGTGGAGCCTCAAGAGGAAAGGGGAAAAGGAAATGATTCAATACATGTATATACAGAGCACAAACATCCACATACATACAGATATATGTGCTCACCCAGAAAACACACACACTGGTTAATCCTTCATTATCAGAGATCTTAAAGATGACAGGATAATAAAAGGGTAGTAAAGGGTTAAAGGGTAAAAGGGTAACCAAGCAAAGATAAAGACACAGGACTAACAAAAGGTAAAATAAGTAATAATTAAATCATAAGTCAGTGTGAGGAGGTACTGACCAAAAAATAGCTCTAGGACTCAATGGTAACAACAACAATAATAATGGGTTCAAAGTTTGGCACATGGCCAGTAATTTTGGGGGAGGAGATAAAGTCAATTACATTGACCCCAACATTCAACTGGTACTTATTTTATTGATCCTGAAAGCATGAAAGTCGAAGTCAACCTCAGAGGAATTTGAACTCAGAGTGTCAACACAGACAAAATGCCACTAAGCATTTTGTCTGGCATGTTAATGATTCTGCCAGCTTACTACTACCTTAATAATAATAATGATGATAATAACAAGAGCACTCAGACAGTGCAAACCTCCACCAAGGCAACATCAACATCCAAAGTTGACCTCAGAATGTAAAGACAGACAAAATGCTGCTAAACATTTTGCCTGACGTGCTAACAATTCTGCCAACTCACCACTTTATCTATATATACAAAAGAGAGTTTGTATGTGTGTGTGGGT
>NC_068986.1:70445847-70447019 GCF_001194135.2 Octopus bimaculoides | reverse complement strand
ACACACTTCTACAATGACCAGGTTTCATTAGAAAATGAAAATGGTTTCACACTTTCAATTTGAACCAAAATTACTAAGTGTTGCATTACCTGAGTGACGATGTGTGAATAATGAAAGTAATGTTTCTCCGAATTAGTCACATCTGTACTATAATAAAGAAAGCTGCTTATCATCTATCTACCAAATAAACTATGTTTTTGGCACAACTCTTTTTTTACGACTAAAATAACCCCGGTAACGAGGTCAGGTTGTACAATTTTGGAGGTCATTTTCAGGCAATATTTCAACTTGCTTCTAATGTTTCAGTTTCATCCAATGTTTCACACATGTGTAGAACTCCACACAGACAAACATTTATGAAAGTGTACACATACATATTGTATTAAAGCAAGCCACAACCAAAAAAATTTCATTAAAAGATATCCATTTCTCTATATGTTATGAAGAAATACTGTCACTCACTGTTAATAATAATAATAATAAACTTTGAGCCTCACAGATGATATGATGTAGAACTGGCATGATTAGCAATAAATGGTTTTTCAAGAGGACCCATCCATCTCACTGAAACTATGATTCCAGAAGCTCAATGAGTATACACATACACAACTATCTCCCACCATCCAATTTCCTCTTCAACACATTCCCACAACCCATATATAAATATATAAGAAAATGAGATGACAAAGGAAAAAACCATTATGATATGAAATTCATTAACTTACAATGGCTATTTCTGCTGCAAAATGCTATGGACTCATAATTGAGTACCCAAATAACACCTTAGAGCTTCAGCGTAGCCTCAAATATGAAGTGCAATTTTTAGGGGAAAAGAATTACACTTGTGCATATATATAGGGAAGGGCATTACCAGTGAGAAAGTCAATACAGATGTATAAATATATATATATGTATATATATATATAAACAAAACAAAGAAATGATGAAAATGATATTTCATCTCTTTATCTCCTTTTGTTTCAAAAATCATGTCTTCAAACTGATTTACAAAAGCATTCCCATTGTTAAGTTACTTGTAAATAGTTGGGGCCACAAAACAATGATAGGAAAAGAACAAACTAATTTATTTTGCATGCATGTGTGTGTGTGTGTATACACACACACACACACATATATATATATATATATATATATATATATATATATATATA
>NC_068986.1:70443630-70445777 GCF_001194135.2 Octopus bimaculoides | reverse complement strand
TAGAGACAAGAAGTTAGGAATGGTTCAAAGAATTATTCTTAGAATAATGCTTTTAATAGGTTGATGAAAAGAATAAAGAAAAAATGCCAACATAAAAATGAGACCAAATAAGAAAATAAGAACAGTGAGCTAAAAACGAAAGGAAAAAAAAGATAAACAATATACTTTATAAATATGATAGTCAGAGAGGTCTGGAAAGAAACTAAATAAATTGATTAGTTTACATGATAGATTATTAAATTAGTAAGTTTCAAGATATGGAAGATATTATATAGACTCATCAATGATGAAACCAAAGATAACAAGAAGAATAAGGATGCTAACCATAACATTACTTAATTCAAAAAAGTTAACTGGAACTTTTAAAAATGTTTTAATGAATTGGTAGGGACACCAGATCAACAATTCATTATATTTGTCCATGAGATTAGATTTACATTTTAGAATCTCTATGCCTCCACAGAACATAAATTTCAACTACTTCATTTTCATACTTTCGAAACTCGTATAACTTTTAGATCCTTGTCACCCTTTGAAAGACCTAAAGGACAATACAAAATGGTATACAAAAAAAATCTAAGTTGCTTAAAGTAAGTGTTTTAATGATAGAAAGTCTTCATAAAGATGATTCTTTGTTATTTCAATTGACGTAAGCTATACTTTTGCTATTTAAAATTTTTTTTATTTATCTTCTAAAACTATTCAGTGGTTGCATGTAGATCAAAGAAATGGCCTCTGAATGTATACTTACTGTGCATGTTTCTATTTATATTATCTGTTGAAAATAACAATAGCAAACATACATCAATATCAAATAGAAGTCACCTAACTAGTAATTGTCTGCTTTCAGACAATTCTTATTATTCAAATGACTATTTAAATAAACAATAATATCAAATGGCAGTGAAATACTCATATAACAATTGAAATGCAACATATAATGCAGAATGAAAATAATGCAACCTCACGTTGGCAAGATTCAATGGAAAAGAATTATTTTCCTGCTAGCTGCTACATTTAAGAGGAATAAGTAAACTTGAAACATAAACACAATAAAAAAGAAACAGAAATAAAGCAAAGAATTTGAACATTTCTAATTAATGACAGATAGAAATATACATGAAGGCTGGAATTGAAATGATTAAAATGTAAAATCCTATCTGAAGATAAGGTGTGGTTCAAACATTGCTAATTTGATTATAAATTAAATTGCTAATATATTGGAAGTACTCATTTCTTAAACTTATTCAAAGAGAAAGAAATTAATGGTATCAATACAAATTTGATAATATTACAAGTATTATTCAGTTAAAACACATTAAGAGCAAAAATCACATAGGAATGAAGAAAATTTAGAGGTGTACCTGCTATGCCAAGTAAAAAATACATCTGTTTGGAGTATTTAATCTAACATATCTTTAAGGATGAGGTTTACTTCTTTCTTGTACTTATTGTATTGATACCAGAAAGTATGCATGATATTCTATATTTAGTATTTCCTCTCACTGGAAAACTGTAACCGAATTCTAATTTGTATAGTATTTGGGAAATCACAAAAAGATTCATGTGTTGACAAAGAAAAGGTACATATTGTTTCACCCAGACATTTTCCCAGTAGTTTCATTTGACTAAGAATTTGTCACATTCAACAAGAAAACTAATTTATTTTCTTTCTATTCTTTCTTTTTTATAAATAAGTCTTTTCACTACTTCTACTATCTAATCAATTACACTATCTTTATAGACTTCCATTACACAAGCAACATTTCTGATTTATCATTTGAACATGAGGAAATATTAAATGTCAAGAATGACTTTTTTTACACTGATTTATCCAGGAAAGCTATTAAATCCATTCATACTTAACCTGGATACTGTAGATTACCAGCAACTTTGATTTTGCCAGTCACATCTTCAGATACTATTTTAGGATGAATTATTACTTGATTTGATAAACCTTTCACAACTGAATAGTGTGGTAGATAACTAGAGAGTTTAAGTGGTAATGATGGATTTGTTGCATAATATTAAAGAAATAAGCAACAACTTCCTTATTTTGTATTATTGAATAGAAATATTGGTTTCAAATCTTGGTACAGGGCCAGTAAATTTGGAGGAGGGAGTAAATCAATTACATCCCCCCCCCC
>NC_068986.1:70438598-70443609 GCF_001194135.2 Octopus bimaculoides | reverse complement strand
CCCCCCCGTGCTCAACTGGTACTTATTTTATTTATCCTGAAAGGATGAAAGGTAAAGGTGACCGTGACAGAATCTGAACTGAGAATGTAAAGGCACTAAGCATTCTGTCTGGTGCAGTAATGATTCTGCCAGCTTGTCACCTTATTGACTAGAAATATCGTTGTTGTTGGCACTCCGTTGCTTACGACGTCGAGGATTCCAGTTGATCCGATCAACGGAACCGCCTGCTCGTGAAATTAACGTGCAAGTGGCTGAGCACTCCACAGACACGTGTACCCTTGATGTAGTTCTCGGGGATATTCAGTGTGACACGGTGTGACAAGACTGACCCTTGGAATTACAGGCACAACAGAAACAGGAAGTAAGAGTGAGAGAAAGTTGTGGTGAAAGAGTACAGCAGGGTTCGCCACCATCCCCTGCCGGAGCCTCGTGGAGCTTTAGGTGTTTTTGCTCAATAAACACTCACAACGCCCGGTCTGGGAATCGAAACCACGATCCTATGACCGCGAGTCCGCTGCCCTAACCACTGGGCCATTGCACCTCCACCTCTAGAAATATCAAACAGCTGTTATGCAGTAACTATCTGGCCAATAGTCTTAGTCTCACAATATGGCAGTAGTCCTGAAACAACTTTATGCACATATAAATTCTGTGCTCTATGTACACAAAAGTACTATGAAGAAACTTTATGCATATATTATCTTGGGGGCCAAAAGAATTATAATTATCAAGCAGACAAGGTGTTAACTTCTGATAACTTATCAATTTTTGCTTACATGTTATTATTGCTTCTTAGAACAAGGCAGAACATTCATGGTAAAAATTAGGTATCAAAAAAAGGAGTTGTTTGGTAACATAACGTAATTCTTGTTAAGGATTATAAAATGGTAGAAGTGGGAGACTTGTACCGCAGAAAGAGTTTTGAATATTGTTTAAAGATTATCATTGCAAGTGCTCTCTGTCTTATCAAAAGTAATTATATGCACCAATAAATGTTCACACAAAGACATATCTAAAGATATTTTTACATTGATAAAATCCTTTGTGACACTATTTCATATATATTACTGTAACACAAGAAAAACAAAACTTCATTAAAATACTTTACTTACCTGAATTTTCATTTGTCATGGAGCTGTCAGCACCTTCGATATTTTCTGTCTTTTTGTTATCTCCATCAGTTATGTCATGATTTGGTTCAACATGATTTGGTTCAACAAAATTTGTTTGTTCAACAACATTTTCTTTTGAAATATTTACTTCATTCAATTTAACTTCTTGAAATGTATTGGCATTATTCTTTATTTCAATAGTTTCTTGCACAGAGCTTAAATCACTTGATTCATGGACAACTTCTGGAACTGAGTTGTGATTAACTTTTTCACTATCCCTACTTGAATTGGCATTATCAATGGCTGCTGCAGCAGAGACTTCTGCAGCAGTTTTCAAATCTGTTTTGACATTTTCTTTTGGAATTTCACTAACATTTTTTAATTTTATTTCATTTACCTGCTCAGGTTTCTTATGTGGAATATTATTGAAATCTGATCCACTGCTTTTACTTTGTAAAAAATTTTCCAGCATTTTAGCTCGAGACACCATGTCTGATTTACTTATTCTGTTTTCTGTTCCAATTCTAGTTTCTGTGTGATTCACTGAATAGCTGGCTCCAGCAATCATTTTGGGAGCTGTGCCTTCTAGAGTCGTTTCTTCAAAATTTTCAGATTTTGTATGTGGAAATGAACTTGATTGCTTATTGTCACAGTTCATAAGAGATTCTGCCATGCCAGTGCTCAAAGTTGATAAGTTATTTTGCTGGTTATTGTTTCCAATCTCACTTTTACTAAGTTTTTGATGTTCATGTATTTGGCCAATGTCTGGAGGTTTATCAACAATTTTCTTAACTTCACTCTTACCACTCATGCTTTTTGCATCTGGATTTTCAAAGGTGTTTCTTTTATTTTCTACTGTTATATTAATGGGATTATTTTGCCCAGTTGTTTTCAGAAGAAATTTACTGACATTTTCTTTAGCAGATCTATCAACAGTTCTTGCAATTTCTGTTCTAATATCATCAACAGCAGATCTACTTGAAAATTCTTGGATGAGTGTGTGACGTTTTGTTTTTCCTGGCAATTCTTTTACATCTGATGATCCACTTTTAATCTTAGCACCTTTCTGTTCTATTTTCTTAGTGTCTTCGTAACCATTTTGTAACTGCATATGATGTCCAGATTTTTTATCCATAGCTGAAATTTTTCCAGGTTCTTCACTAGTTTCTTCAAATAAACTTGTAGATTTATCTTCAGTATTTTCTGAACGAGATGTAGCCTGTTCAGTCTTTTGCTGGTACTAAAAAAAAGTGAGAACAAAAGAAAGAACAAATAAATGAAAGTGGAGAGAGAAGTTACTGAAGAGATTGCAAGAGTGCAATGAAATTATTTAACAAAAAACTATATATTGTTTATAAATTAATAAAGGACAGAACCAGTGCGTGTGTTTATTACCGGCATAATGTCTCTCCCAAGGTTTAATTGTAATAAATAGAAAAAATAGCAAATAAATAGAAATATAATCCCAATACTTTCATAAGAATTAAAGAATAAAAAAAAAAATTGTTTCTTTTATATGAAAATATAAACTGTAACTAGATGAGAAACATCTCATGTAAATATGGCTATGACACATTTCTCGGTGAACAGTTTGCTTCTGACATTTGTTTTTGTACTGTTCCTCTTGGGTGGATTGGTAGGATGAGCAGAACTTTCAGACCAAAATGCTTTGTGGTATTTAGTCATGTACCTTTACGCTCCGAGTTCAATTCCTGCTTGCTTTTCTCATTCTTCTAGAATCAGTATGAATTCAATAATAATAATTTTTAACTTATTAAAGGCAATGTAGTGGTCATATTGTTTAGGTCTGGACTAAATTAGCATAGCATTTATTTAGATAACTGTTTTATGTTCTCAGTTCAAATTTCACCACTGGCATTGTTAACTTCTGTCATTTATCTGAGTAAACATATATTGTGTGGTTAAGAAATTTGCTTCACAATCACAAAGTTTTGGGTTCAATCCATAACCTTCAATGAAATTTGATAGATGGAAACTTTTCAGAAGCCCATCTTTTGTGTGCGTGTGTGTGTGTGTGTGTGTGTGTGTGTGTGTTTGTGTGTGTGCTTGTTTGTGTTTGTGCACACATGCAAAAGTATTCATGTATATGTATGCATGTGTTGTATATGTGTGTGTAACAACTTTTCTAAATGCTGTGTGAATGTTTGTGTATGTGTGTGAATATGAGTGTTTATTTTCATGTCTTTGCATTGGTGGTGTTTATTTATGTTCGACATAAACAACATGGATGGTAACATAGCAGCTTCAGGATGCAAAGACTAGGGAAATAAAGTACCTCACTTGAAATCAAGTAAGAGCTGGTATCAGGAAGTGCCTCCAAACAATGAATATTGCATCAACAAGTTTTGTCCAGCCAATACCAGCTTGGGGGGGGGGGGGACAAGCATAAAAAAAAATAATGAAAATGGTGTTGATGATGACAATGATGATATCACTAGTAATAATTTCTAGAGTATATTTTTATATTTCAAGTAACACAGAGGGTGATCAATTTACAAGCAGGAGGTGAATGAGAGGAGGTAGCAAGAGGAAAATTTAAAATGAGAGTCTATTTGTTTTTCTCTCTCACACTGTCTGTCTGCCTAACTGTCTGTCTATCGATCCATCTCCCTATCATTAATATCTTCACAAACACATTTTTGTGATACTAAAATTAATTGTCTGCTTGTGGGTTCCCTGATTTTAGTGATAAAATATTTTGACTAATTTATTCTTACATGCACAAACCCATTTGCTTAAAGTAAATTCCAGTACATTACTAGGTTCTTTAATGTAGAAGTAGTTAGTTCCTTACTGTATCAACATAGAGTTAAATCCTTTCTCCAAAGATGAATGACAGACAATAGGAAATAAAATGTGTGTACTAAGAGAAACACAGTTATACCCATTTCTGGTATGAACTCATGAGTAAATACAGATAAAACACATGTGAATTAGCTATATGGATAATCAGAGACATAAGAAAATAATACATGCGTGCAATAACAAACAGAAAAACAAATAACAAAATACACATACGTAAAAACAGACAGACTCACATATAGGCAAGACTATAAAAAAACATTTAGCACATTTCAGGCAGAAAAACAGACAGAAAGACAGACAGACAGAGACTGAGGAAAGAGAGGAGTGGAAAATGAGAGAGAAAAAGGTAGAGAAATAAAATTAAGAGAAAGACAATGAGTATGTATGCATGTATATGTGTGTGTGTGTGTGTGTGTGTGTGTGTGTGTGTGTGTGTGTGTGTGTGTGTGTGTGTGTGTGTGTGTGTGTGTGTGTGTGTATAGGTTTCAAATTCATACATTTACACAATTCCTAATTTCTTGGATGGAAGAATCGGAATTAATATTTTAAATACCATAACTTAGGCCACAGCGTCATTTTTTTCCCATCAAAATAACTCTCAATTACGATTAAAATCCATAAAACTACACAAATTAACATTTCCCACTCTAATAAAATCTAATTTCCTCTTTCTACTACCTTTACAAATCCTTTCAACTCCTACTTTCTCTTATGAACCTTTATGAACGATCCAACAAATACAAAAAGAAAGGAATGAGAAACACTGACAGTAAAAGAAACAGACACAATACTAATCCTATGTAAATACGCACATATACATACACATGCGTACTTTCCAACACAATTTCTCTGTACAAGTCACTTTCACATTGACCGTCAAACATTTCATTCAATCACTTCAAAAATGAAACTATTCCACTGTTTCAGTATCAAAACTGAAACAATCACATTTCGATACTGTAATGACAGATACTTTCACTTTAATGGTTTCATTTTCATACTGAGATTACTACAGTGAAACTATACTCTCACATATATACAGGCATACATACATACATGCATATATATATCTG
>NC_068986.1:70437702-70438461 GCF_001194135.2 Octopus bimaculoides | reverse complement strand
ATATATATATATATATATATATATATATATATATATATATATATAAAGAGAGAGAGAGAGAGAGAGAGAGTGAGATGTATATGTACACGTATATGTATAGATGTATATATATATATATACATATTTATAGATATAGATCTATATGCATACATGTATATGTATGCATATATGTAGATGTATATATATAGATGTACATGTAATATGTACACATATATATACACATGTATACATGCATACAGATATCTATACATATACACATGCATACACATGCACACAAATACACACATTAGTCATTTGTTTTTAATTCAAAACTACGTCAAAAGTACTGAATGAATCTTTATGAAATTTGGAAATTATATTCTATACATAACAGCCATAAAACCCCTATGAAAATTCATATATTTTTGATGTTGATGAAATTTTAACCATACATATTACACACAAATAAAGTAATATTTCTAAAATTTCTTCTTCTTAGAAGTTACAAAGACCCCTTCATGGGCACTTCACACACACAATTTAGTCATTTTTCCTAAGCAAAGACGAATACAATTGTACTATAGGAAGCTATACGGTCACCTGAACATAACAGATGAGCATTATTTGTAATTCAACGGTACAACAGTGTAAGACTATCCTTTCAGATATACTTACATTGTGATTTCTGCAATGAAGTGCACAAATTGTCAAGTAAATGAGACGCATCTTTGCCTCCACTGATTCACTTGCAAAGTGTTGAGTAAAATTATTTCATTGCAG
>NC_068986.1:70432036-70433445 GCF_001194135.2 Octopus bimaculoides | reverse complement strand
ATGGAAGCATTTGGTGAAGTCGATTACACGCACATCTCTGTTTTATATATAGTATAGATTTACTCTCTCTCTCTCTCTCTCTCTCATACACACGCACACACACAAAGATGTATGCATATTTATGCATGTACGTATACATGACAACAAACCTCTCTCTGTCTCACTCTCTCTCTCTCTCTCTGTCACACACATACACACACTTCCATTTCATCTGATGTGTGATACTCTGTGTGTGTGCGTGCGCATGCGTGTGTGCGTGAGGGGTTCCACAATTGCAATTTATTTCAATTACTCTTGTGAGGATATTCACGTAAATCATTTTTTTCATTTAAGCCACATTTTAATTTTCGTAAAAGTTTCCAAGTACCAATGAGGCTTTTTGGCGCATCTTCAATTTTCCAATTCATGAGAGGTGCCCAGTCATCAATCATCTGAGTCCATCTACAGAATGTCCTCAGATTTCTATACAGCATATTTTGCTTTTTTCCTTCCAGTATATAAGCAACAATTTCATTGCCGGGCAACGCCGGGTTGCTCTGCTAGTATATATATATATATATATATATATATATATATATATCTCATCATTTTTTAACGTTAAACTCGCACACATACTTACATATAGATGCCTATTTTCTTTAAAGAAGAAAGATTTTAAGTAAATTCCCTTGTAGCTTACCTTTTCGAAGCATTTCATTGACCGATGAATAAGAGCGGCGATTGAAGAATTTAGATCGTTCAACTGAGTTTTTAAGGTAGTATTTGTATCTGAACTATCTTTATTCTCAGCATCTGATTCTAAAACAGTTTGGATTTGCTGAACTTCCTGTTGTTCCCGTTTTATTTTATTTTGGATAAATGATATTGAGTTGGTAAGTTCCTGAAATATAGAAATAAAGTTAAATTCAAAAGATATTTAGTGAATGTAGTTGATTGGCTGTACGTTATCTTTTACCCTTGTTTCAGTCATAAGACTGTGGGCATGGTGGGGCAACATCTTGAAGTTTTTAGGAGAAGGAATCAACCCTAGTCCTTTATTTGTGTACCCAATCCAAAATACAATAGTATTCAGGGGCTATGTACACCAAGTTTCATCTACCTGTAATCTGGCTTTCAAATCAGAAGGGTTGAATGACCATGTGCCCTTTAATTTAACTTGCAGCAGAAGGATACAGTGTCACACGTCATGTTTCCAACATACAAATACATATACACACACACATTTATTTTTTATATTATATGTATTTTTTCTTTTACTTGTTTCAGTCATTTGTCAGTGGCCATGTTGGAGCATCGCCTTTAGTCGAACAAGCTGATCCCAGGACTTATTCTTTGTAAGCCTAGTACTTATTTTATTAATCTCTTTTTCCAAACCACTAAGTTACAGGGATGTAAACACACCGACATCT
>NC_068986.1:70419090-70430883 GCF_001194135.2 Octopus bimaculoides | reverse complement strand
CTAGGAGCAACTATATGGTCATTCATGACTGAAGAGGGTCCTTACCCTTTTTTATATATATATATATATATATTTATTTTGCAAGATTTTTGATGTGAAATCCTGTGTTTAAACAGATAATGTTGCATTTGGGGATGGTCATGTTGCCAGTTTAGCCAATAAAAACACACGCACTGTATATTTGGTGTTAATTTGCTTCAGCTTTATATTACATTACATTACATTAATCATATTTCGGCCAGAGTTCTTTCATCACACTTCTGTGACTTCATCAGTGGTCCTTTGCTTTCTTCTTTCTTATATGTGTCCCTCCTCGCTAACGACACATATAAGAAAGAAGAGCAAAGGACCACTGATAAGGTCACAGAAGCGTGATGAAAGAACTCTGGCCAAAATATGATTAATGTAATGGGCTGAGGTGGTGAGGCAAGACCTTCGTACATTGGGCCTCACCGAGGCGATGACTACTGACCGAGACCTTTGGAAATGTGCTGTGCGTGAGAAGACCCGGCAAGCCAAGTGAGATCGTTGCCAGTGCCCCTGGACTGGCTCTTGTGCGTGTGGCACATAAAAGACACCATTTCGAGCATAGCCGTTGCCAGTATCGCCTGACTGGCCTTCGTGCGGGTGACACGTAAAAGCACCCACTACACTCTCTGAGTGGTTGGCGTTAGGAAGGGCATCCAGCTGTAGAAACTCTGCCAAATTTAGATTGGAGCCTGGTGTTGCCATCCGGTTTCACCAGTCCTCAGTCAAATCGTCCAACCCATGCTAGCATGGAAAGCGGACGTTAAACGATGATGATGATGATGATGATATAAGTAAGTAAGGAGATGAAGAATGAATATAGTACAGCTTAATTATTTGTTACAATTGTTTCTGTACCACACCTTACATGTACATAATTCCTTGTGAAAGGCTATACATGTGCATGGCTGAATATATTTGAGTGCCACTTCATTAGACTAACATTAAATAATGCCTATTTGCATCATCGAAAGGATAAGTGTTTTGTGTTGCTTATATAGGGAGGAAACAGGACAATGAGTACCAAAATAATAATTATGATGTAAAAAGATAACCTTCGCAGCAGCCTCCAAGAGATGGTATCTCAATAAAGACTCACGTGGTTGCGAGAACTCAGTACTACGAGTCAACTTTATGAGTGTAATGGGAAATACTACTACTAAATAATGATAATAATTTTTTTGTTTATTAGTCACAGAGACTATTTAGTACAAAACAAAGACAAAGGATGGTGGGAATTGACATAAAAATGTGTAAAAATTAAAACAGCAATGATTTTAATTTTTAACAAACAGTTCTAAAATGGAGGGGAAAATGCCACCCCCAGATTCCAAAACGCCCTACACACACCATAGCAAGTGCTCCTCTCACTTCCTTACTCCTTATGTTACAGACACCAACTTAAAGTAAACCCACTCATTCAGACCATCCTTGCTATACTCACTCACCTTTCAACAAATTTACTGAAGGACAACACTGCACTCTCAGCCCCACCCTTTTCAAATGGAATTTAAAATAGTTGATGAGGGTTTGGCCAAAGAGTAATGTATGTTTTGCAATCTCGTTTACCACACAGCCTCTTTCGCCATAGCTACCAAATAGAAGAAAACTATTTGCAGTTTCCCTGACTGAAGGAAAGCAGTGATACAAGTAACATTGATAAGACATTGGTCAGTAATAAATCACAAATGGAAGTAGTAATAAATTTAGAAAATGTTATGGGCCATGATGGTAAAAATATCACCATTAGTAACAATAACAATCAAATTAAAAATAAAAACATTAAAATAAATAATAATAATGATCCTTTCTACTGAAAGCACAAGGCTTCAAATTTGGGGGAAGGGATTAAGTCGATTACATTGGCTCCAGTGTGTGACTGGTACTAATTTTGTTGACCCCGAAAGAATGAAAGGCAAAGTCAATCTCGGTGGAATTTGAACTCAGAACATAGTGATAGGCAAAATACCGCTAAGCATTTTGCCTGGTATGAATAATAATAATATTATTATTATTATTACTGTTATTATTATTAATAATAATAATTTCTACAAAAGGTACAAGACCTCAAATTTGGGGGAGGGGGCTAGTTGATTACATTGACCCCAGTGTTCAACTGGTATTTATTTTACTGACCTCGAAAGGATGAAAGCAGTCAACCACAGCAGAATTGGAATTCTGAACATTAAGATGGACGAATTGCCACAAAGCATTTTAAAGGATGAAGGGGGGCAATACAAAGACAGACATAAAGTGTGAGGGTTTGCATATAATGGAATGGTAAAATAAAAAGTATACATGGCATACATTAGAAGAAGGGAAGTATACATAGTGTATGACACTTGGGAAAAGAGGGAGAAAAAAGTTATTGTGATGGGCTCCCCACTGATAAAGGAGAACATCTAAGGATAATCAAGGAACCCCACCATCCAAGATCACCCTGAATACCAAAGATGAGAGCCCTCTCCAACTTCTTTCTTCCGACTCACAGGTTTACACTGAGTGTGGTACCATCCACTCTTGCTGTTTTTGCAACTTTCACCCACCATTTCATAAATTCACTCGAGGACAGCACCTCCCTCTCCACCCTCACTTTCCATTTCAAACGAAACCTGAAAAAGTCAATGAGAACTTTGCCAAAGGAGAATGTTTCTGTCCTCATTCCTTTCAGGTTTGTCCACCAGATAACTTATTTCGCCACAACCACCAGACAAAGGAAAACTGCTTTGCCAGCCTGATTAAAGGAGGATGGTGGGGCAATCATCATTATGGACTCAGATGACAGACAGATCTGTCCTACATGTGACAGCAGCTGTTCGTCATAACTCCACAAGTCAGCAATGCCTGGACACTGAGTGAGAACATGCAGAATGGTTTTGTTGCTCTGTGAGAACCTTGGACAAGCTCGTCTGACAGCATATCCATGCCTGTAGAGTTTATCTCAAACTGGCAGTGCCCCACCAGTAGTACTACCAGGCCAAAGACATCTGAAAATTATCCATAACAGTCCCTGACCAGAAAGTCCTCCAGAATAAACTTGCCAGTTTGTCTTCGCCGATGCCTAAGGTCTCCCCAAGGATGTCATTGTACTTCCTCACTACTAATCCTCTGCAAACATCTCAAGTGGAACATGCACTGATCCTATTGCCCAGCTTGTAAAGGACAGTGGGTGCCTGATAACATTCTAAGTTCCAGGCACTCAGTCTCGGCCTATCCTATACTCAGGACTGCAGCTCCGTCAAAGAGATGAGCTGCAGAAAGGCGTGTCCCACAAACAGCCCCCACACATTCACCTTCTGAAAATTGCTCCAGGTGGTGCAACCTGAGTGCACGTATGTGCATTAAAAGCCATGGCATGCCTAAGCTGGCACGCAAAGGAAGTTGGCAGCAGACTGACTGCCTGACCATTGGAATGCATCCCTTCCACAAGAAAAAAAACAATCTAATCAAGTAGTAACTGGGGCAAGGTATGACGGTCAGGCAATAAATAATGATAGAGGTGATGTAGGCATTTGCCACCTCTGCCCGACCTTTCAGGGACAACTTCCTCTATGCCCATTTCTGGGTAAGAGAGGTCACACTGTTTGTCACCTCTTCCCAATTCTTATCCACCTGGAAATTGGGACCAAGCTAGACCTTGAGCAGTTTAACTGATCTGTCAGTCCAGCATCCAACACCGCCCTCTGATGACATTGATTTGCCTCTCCAGGTTCCTAGTCACAATCCCACTAACTTGTTGGCATTGATTTTAGTCCCTGCCACCGATTCATATTCCTTTACAATGGAGCTGACCTTCTCCACTTCGGAGGCGTCCGACACCATGATGGTGATGTCTGCTTATGCAGACACTCCCGTCTCGAGACCAATTTCGAAAGGGAGGATTTTAGTAAGACATGCCTTATGCATCTTTTAATGATCAATTTGTTTGGGCATTGTACAAACGAGTAGTGTCTGCAGAGATAAAAACTGTATAATGAGGGTTGTCTATTTACTTTTAAGATGTCTGTGTAGAAACAAAACTCTCAGATAAAGTGCGAAAGAAATTAAGGTGAAAGAACTAAAAATTAAAAGAAATAATATAGAAATGAGGAAGTATGGGAAAAAACACTCCGAACAACTGGAAAATCCATCCTTGTGTACTGAGAATGATACCTCAAAGTGAATGATAATTAAATAAAGTTTATGGGTATGGGTTAGAATTAAAAAGTGATGGTTTATAAGCTATTATTATTGGAAAAGTGCTCACAGAAAATCTTTGAGGGTTGTGAAAGTACTATTACCAAACCTCCAAGTAGAGGGTGAATTTTATGGCAATATTGGAGGAGTTTGGAGTTCTGATCCAGTTTGGGTTAAACATAAAAAAAAATCAAGGAAATTAAAATTTAATTTGACAATCCCTTCTCCTAAAATTGCTGGCCTTGTACCAAACTCTGAAACCATTGTTTAGCTGAGGTAATCTGGTTCAATGTCAGAATCCCAAATCCAAAAAATCTGGTATATTTTAATTCAAATTAAAATAGGTTTTCTGTTTAGAATTTAAAAAAAAACAACAACTATGGAAGATAAAGGGATATAGAATAACATAATATAACCTCATATATTAATATAACAGTAGGGTTGTGTAAAAACTACAACACAGACATAATAGTATATAAGAAATAAAGATATAAAATCATGGAATTTAAAAGTATAGAAACTTAGAAAATGAAAACTATACAACTATATGAGGGAGTGCTGAACAGTTCATGGCTTTAAGGGTATCGCAAAGTGCCTGCTTGGAGGTTCAACCTTCTGAGTTCTTTTACAGGGGGCTTACAAAAACTGAAGAACCGCTGGAATAAGTGTGAATCTGAGAGGGGAATATGTTGAATAAAATCATAATCAACTGATCCTCCTGTATTTTCTTTTACCCAAAGCCAGGAATTTTTCAGCAGTCCATTGTACATGTGTGAAAACATAAATGTCACATTGTTAGACATAAAGTATAAAATTGCAAAAATACGCAATATATATCAAAATATTGATATGTGAACAAATATGAAAATAGCTTATAAACAATGTTAGAAAATATAGGGGAATGTAAGAAAAATACCAGGAAAAATATTTGAGAAAATATTAGAAAATATACAAGTCATTGTATGATATGTATATCTTTTATGCTTTACTTGTTTCAGTCATTTGACTGCAGTCACACTGGGGCACTGGCTTGAAGCATTTTAGTCAAATGATTCAACCTGAGTACTTATTCTATTGAATCCTTTTGCCAAACTGTTAGGTTACAGGGAGATAAACACATCAACACCAGTGAGTAGATGGAAAATGAAAGCAGCCTGTTGTATAATATAAAAACCCTCATGAATACAGCATGCTTTGGTTCTTCTCTGATGAGAAATCCTTTGACCAAGACCAAAAGTCTAACAGGAGAAAAAACAGATGATTATGTGCAGATCCTTCTGATGCCTTCAGAGTGATGTGCAGCAAGTTTCCAGCAACTGTGATTAATTTTGGGAAGTAATGAAAGTTATGTCATTTCAACTCACATTTTTCCATCAGGTCTTAGAATTAATTACTGGATGATATGTTGAGCTGCTGAAGGGAGTTGTTAAGCCCTTGATGGATGATGTATGTAGTGGAAGGCCATATGTGTTTCAATACGATCCAGCACCTTCTCAGCAAAGCTCAACTAACCCAGAAATTGATGTCAGATAATCTTTATGTTCATATAACACTCACGTTGCGGCCTCCAAACTTGTCATATTCGGAAATGTGCTGTGTGTGAGAAGACCCGGCAAGCCAAGTAAGATCGTTGTCAGTGCCCCTGGACTGGCTCTTGTGCGGGTGGCACATGAGATGCACCATTTTGAGCGTGGCCGTTGCCAGTACCGCCTGACTGGCTCCCGTAGGATTTTCGAGCGAGATCGTTGCCAGTGCCTCTGGACTGGCTTGTGCGGGTGGCACATAAAAGACACCATTTCGAGCGTGGCCGTTTTCGTGCGGGTGACACGTAAAAGCACCCACTACACTCTGAGTGGTTGGCGTTAGGAAGGGCATCCAGCTGTAGAAACTCTGCCAAATTAGATTGGAGCCTGGTGTTGCCATCCGGTTTCACCAGTCCTCGGTCAAATCGTCCAACCCATGCTAGCATGGAAAGCGGACGTTAAACGATGATGATGATGATGATGATGAAACCCCATGGACAACTACATTTGGAGCATTGTCGACATCCTCACAAAAATTAATTTATTCTTTATAAATCTGCATTATTACAGACACCAGTCATGTATAAAAAAAAACAACTCCCACCAATATGGTATGATATACTCCATTGTGATATTACTTTTGGCATAAATCTATGCAGCAGAATAGATCACAGAAGTTACATAAACATATATACAATAATCCCTTGCCATATCGCGGTTCACGTATCGCGGTTTATTATTTAAGCTTACATTGATTCCTCCATGGTGTTGTTTTACATTTATAATAAAATAAATACATACAAATTATATAAAAAATATATATATATAAACAGTACAGTACTTTTTCTACTTTGCAGATTTTCACCTATTGTGGTGGGGTTTTGGAATGTAACACCTGCAATAGTGAAGGAATTACTATATACATGTGTTAAAATGACAGCGAAATTTTGAGGAGGCTTACCTCAGTACTCTGTGAATCAATAATTTTATTAAATTCAGATTCTGGACATTGTACCAGATGCATAGACACAGAAGTATCATCTCCCATTTTTGGATTAACTAAAAAAGAGGAAATGGAAACTAAGTTAAAGAAAATGCATGGGCCTAATAATTTTAAGCACAAATATAATCATATTTATAAAATTCTGAATTAAAGCAATATGTTTATCAAACAGAGAACCAGTGTAAAACTGAAATTATATATTTCAAAATTATTAGAATTTAAATATCTTTATATGTTTTTGAAAAATTTTGACAAATTTTCGTCCACAAATTTCTTTCACAAATTTTCCATTTAAAAAATTGCTGCAGATTGATGGAATGCTAAGAATCACAGCTTTATGTTCAGAGTCAGTATGATATATTGATGCCTAATTAAGAGAATAAGTTACCAATATAAAACTAGTAAACAAGAACATTTGAAGATCTTGTGAAGAGTAAAGAACGCTCAGCAGAATTTGAACTCAAAGTAAAGACAGACGGTCATAATATACAAACATTTCTCATGGCACCAGTACACAGTTTTATGTTTTCCTTGAATTTTTTACGGGTCCAACTAATAGCTATGAATGTATATCAGTTTTATTACTGAACAAGATTTAACACACTATCAAATAAATTAATTTTTTTTTCCACGAAGACATATTAGGATGGAAATTTAAAGAAATCTTAAATTTATTTTTTTCTAATTGTATATTTTTTCTTCAGTATCTGGTAATTACTTCTGTAGTTGTTCTACATGCAATGCAGTTTCATTGGCTGATAACTTTAGCTGATTCGGGTGTCCACTTACATTCAAATCTATTCAATGAAAGTGTCTGCTTACATTGAAGTTCATTCTGGCCTCATATGTTTGTGAGTAGCCACCAGTATTGAAATGTACAGGAAGGAGCTGCAAGGGGAAGCTGAAATTCACCTTAAAGGCTTTCAATCGATCCCCACTATTAAATACTTCGTATTTTTATAACCAATTTTCTGTCTACCAAGTTGTACAGTCCCTCGTTTTTCATTAAAAAAAAAGAACTAAAAAAAAAAGCTACAGCAGTTTTAACAGTTGATATTCTTTTGCTTTACAACTTCGTGTCAGTCGAGAGTCAATTACGTAAAAAGTTACAATTAATGAAAAACATCATGTTAATATATGAAGTTTGAAAAACATCATGTTTAACATAGAAAGTTTCACTCATCATTATTATTAATAATGTTATCCTTCACTACCAGTAACAACAATCAATTTCCATAGTTTTATCATTGCCATTATTACTGAAATTCCTCCGTTTTCACATATTGACCTGTAACAGCAATCCATGGGAAATAACTCTTCATTTCTTATGTTTTTTTTCCGTAACCGAATTTTTATTCCACTAAAATTCCATTCTATCAAGTTTATAGACGTGGGTTCGAGTCCCTTGAGCAGCTTTCGACTTTTTCTATCCAAAGGTTTTTTTTTAAACCTCAATATTTGTATGCTATAGTGTCGTTTGCTTTGAAATCCCTTGTTCCAAAAAATTATTTTACCTTCTCTTAATGTTTATAGATTTTCGACATCAACAAAATCTTTTATCTGTTACTCGTTTCAGTCATGAGACTGCAGCCATGCTGGAGCACTGCATCGAAGAATTTTTAGCCAAAAGAATCGATTCTAGTATTTATTTTTTCTAAAGCCTGGTACTTATTCTGTTGGTTTCTTTTGCCAAAATGTTAGGTTACAGGGACATAACCACACCAGCACCAGTTGTTAAGCAGTGGTGGAGCACACAAATACAAAGACACACACACACACTATATCTATATGTGTGTGTGTGTGTGTGTGTGTGTGTGTGTGTGTGTGTGTGTACCGGGTGTAACAACGAAATTGTCCCGCTCACAATTTCTTAAAACCAAATAATCAAATCGATGTGCAATTTTCCATTTTTCCAGATAAGACATATGGCTATACTGACATCAGTTTTTGTAAGAATCAGTAAAATAGCCATTGAGATATTTAGTTAGAAATAGAACAGGCTGAAATCGTTTTGTGCTAGCCTCACCATGTCTTCTCAACTGAGCAATGTTGAGCGGGCTAAGATCATCTAGGCCTTCAGAAATAATACCAACATCCATTCTCTGGCTTCCATCTTCAAAGTCCATTCAAGAACTATCAAGGGAATTGTGAATAAGTTTGAGAAAGAGGAAATAGTAGAAAGGAAAACTGGATCAGGAGGTCACAACCACAAATGGGATCATCATTTCAATCTGGATCTCAAGAGATCAATCAGAAGAGATCCAACTCAATCCATAAAATATTTGGCATGTAAAAGAGGAGTTTCGGCTATGAAAGTTCCAAGAGTAGTGAGAGAAGACTTGAAAATGGAATTGTAGTGAGACCAGTGAGACACCTTGTTACTCCAGGACAAAAGGTTAGAAGGTTGGAGAGGGTGAATATCATCTTGAACAAAATGAAACATAATCCTGGAGTGATCTTTTACACAGATGAGAAGAATTTCACCCAAGATACACACACAAGACACAACAGCCGCATTCTGGCTTCACTTTCTCACACATACACACACACACACACTTATACACAGAGGACCAGTTCAAGGTACTGGCAACTGGGACAGTCATCCAGGGCACTAAGGAGGGCATAACAAACGCAGAAATTATACTTGCAAGAGCACTGAAGTTCAGTTTGGGTGCTAGAATATATACAGACACACACACATATACACACAAACATGCATACATATACACACAAACATGCACACATATACACACCCACATGCACACATATACACACACACACACATATGCACATGCACACACATACACACTAATGCACATGCATACACATATACACACGTACACACACACACACAAGTAAGATTTAGTTTAATTAGGTACTTAAAGTGAGGCACTTTGTCAGTTGGGATAATATACACACACAACAATATTACGTAAATATCAAACTTGGTATAGAAGGACCGGCCGAATGATATTCATGCAGCGTATGTAGACAATAAGACCCAGCTGAGTAAAGAAATCTGCTCTTGAGCTATTCTGTCAACTGAAGTAGTAGCAGAATTGCTGAAAATGTTTTGCTCCATGGATTTTAAACTATATTAAATCAGGCCAAAGTATCTTAGGCCTGATGTGTATCCTTCGTTGAGTAGTTACTACTTTTGAGGTTCTTTGGCCTGATGAGTAGCTAGTGGAGTACCCCTTGAGTTATTGCTACTTCCAAAGTTCTGCTAGCAAGGAAACAGATGTAGCCTGGATTTTATCTACTCCATTCCTTAATTTTGGATTTTCATTCACATACATAGCAACCCCAGTTTCAATTTGTGAACCATTAAATAACTTTTTTCAGCTTATCGAATTTTGATATGGGAAAAATTTACAAACTTCTATTTCAATAAGCCACTATTATTTTTTTATACCTGCTTGAAATTTCCTACACCTGGACCCTAGGATCTTACCTTTACAAACCATTATATATATATAGTTGAAAAAGGGTTGAGTCCATATAAACCAAAAAAGAAGTAAATAAAGTTTGAAGAGGCACAAAAGTATATTTTAGAGAATGTTTAATATTTTTGTTATAGTTCGTCTGTCTTTACGTTCTGAGTTGAAATTCCACTGAGGTCAACTTTGCCTTTCATCCTTTCGGGGTAGGTAAATTAAGTACCAGTTGTGTGTTGGGGTTGATCTAATCGACTAGCCCTCTCCCCCAAAATTTTAGGCTTTGTGTCTAGAGTAGAAAAGACTTTTTTTGTTACAGTGAGTGATTTAAAATATAACCGGTTTCGATGTATCAATCTTATTAAACATAGAAACCAGTTATATTTTAAATCACTCACCGTAATGAAAATATTATACATTCTCTAAAATATACTTTTGTGCCTTTTCCAACTTTATTTACTTTTATATATATATATGTGTGTGTGTGTGTGTGTGTGTGTATATATATATATATAAACCCAAGCTTAGGGAATGGAGTAGATAAAATCCAGGCTGCATATGTTCCCTAGCTAACAGAACCCCAGAAGTAGTAATTATTCAAGGAGGGGTACTCCGCTAGCTACTTATCAGGCAAAAGATATCTTGGTCAAATGAAGGTTACATTGTCATGAAGTGATTGTATGTTAACTTGCAGAAGATCTGATTGAAAATGTGTGGAAAGCACAGAGTAAGAGAACAAAAAGGAAAGTATATATGTGGAGAAATAATATACAGGCGTGGGCAAATGTCTAAAGCTGTTAAGAAAATTCTTATTCTTTTGACAAAAATTTACAACTTTCTATGTCAATAAACCACTTTTGTTACCAGAAGCTTGTCTTTTATACCTTCTATGGACTGCTTGAAGCTTACTAACTTCTTATACCTGGATCATTGGCATTCACCTTCACACACACACACACACATATGTATGTATATTAGGGTGATGCAAAATAACTTATTTCAAAAACTTGAAGATACCTTCTAATTTTATCTAATTCAGTGCAAAAATGCAACATGCAAAATTTCAGTACAATTGAACACATTTTAGAGGTTGCTACCATCCACTGAACATTTTGTACATTGTTATTTTTCAGTTTGTATTTATTGTACATTTTCTGTCTCCTCACCATCTTCTACTGGCCCTGGCATACAACTGTTTAAGAGATTCAAAGCAAAGTGGGTGGAAATTGACAAGAACAATTACCAAACAGCAACAGATGACCCTAACATTGCAGTGAATATCTCAGATGCTGAAGAAATCATTCAATTTGCTCAAGCTCAGCTTGATGAATAGCAGCATTATGATGACTACAAGAGTGGAGGCGCAATGGCCCAGTGGTTAGGACAGTGGACTCGCGGTCATAGGATCGCAGTTTCGATTCCTAGACCGGGCGTTGTGAGTGTTTATTGAGCGAAAACACCTAAAGCTCCACGAGGCTAATTTACTGCATTAAAATTTGGATATTTAAATCTCAGTTTAAACTGAGAGAGAGGAAAAAAGACTGAGAGATGTTTGCTGCTTTTCAGCTGCGATATACATCAGATAGTGGTACCTGGCATCCATACTCTCATGCGCCCCCCCCCCCCC
>NC_068986.1:70418082-70418953 GCF_001194135.2 Octopus bimaculoides | reverse complement strand
TGCATTTTGTGCAAAGTCTGCTGCTCTACAAGCAAAAGGATAACAAAATTGCAAATGCTGCAAGTTTTTGAAACATTTGTAGTACCTCTCTGAGGAGCTTGTGGCACTTGCATTTTTTGATTCAGCTGTTTTGTATGAGACAAAATGTAAAATGAAGCATGCTCTGCAGAAACCAGTTGACTCAAAACTGAGCAAATAAATCCTGAATCAGCTAGGCAGAAACAACTGCAGGATTTCGTTACTGCCAACGCAAAAAGACTCCTTGAAATCCTAGAGGTGCCTTGCATTTTTCTTGAAAAAGATACTGAAGAATAGAATGGTGATGAAAGATATGCAAATGCAAGAGATATTGCATATGGATTCAAAGTTGTAAGCAACATTGTGGAAAGAGGTGTACGGCAGATGGAGGAATTCAACAAACTGATAACCAATGATGAAGAGCAGAAGCAATACCTTCTTCAAATTCTTAAAAGTTACAGGTTGTCACTCTCAAACAAAAACAAGAAAACATTACTCTTGCTTCACAAAAAAACAAAAATAAACTTACATAAGTTGTTATGATATGCCTACTGGGGAAACTTCCACATAAAAAAAAGTTAACATGCTATACACTGTACCTCACTATGTACCATAGCCTATAATGTCATCGTTCTTTTTCTTTTTCAAACTAGGTTAACTAGGTACATTTCAAACAGGTTCAGGTGAAAATATCAACAAAACAATATTTTTGAGCACAAACTGATATACATTTATTTTTAAAGCTTGGTAACGACCTCTAATTTTCTCTTTTTCAACCACAAATGTGGCATACAATGCTTTCTTAGGAGGGTGTCTCCCTGAAAATTGAAAAACAAATTTTTTGCCCCCTTTT
>NC_068986.1:70416708-70417996 GCF_001194135.2 Octopus bimaculoides | reverse complement strand
ATATATATATATATATATATATATATATATATAATGTCGACCCAATTGAAGGACTGGCTACCCAAATCAACAGTTTCATGGTAGATAAAGCAATTAAGGATATGAAGACAGGAAAAGCCCCTGGCCCATCAGGAATCATCACTGAGGTGCTTAAAATATCTGGCGGTGTGGGTTATGGGATAGTCACCCATATCGTAAATCAGGTGGTCCATGAAGGCTGCCCCTGGGAGCTCCTCTATGCTGATGACCTTGCTCTAATATCTGAATCACTACCTGAACTAGAGACTAAGTTACAGGTATGCAAGCAAGGTCTAGAATCATAGTCGTAGTAACTGGCACCTGTGTTGGTGGCACATAACAAACACCTTTTGAGTGTTGGGCCTCACAGAGGCAAAGTGGCTGAGTTCCTTTTGAGAGTTGGGCCTCATGGAGGCAATAATCAAAACCTTTGGCATTATTTTGTGCTTGAAAAGAAGACCCATCAAGCCAAGCAAAATCACAGTTGTGACAGATACCAGAGTCACGCAAATGGCATCCATGCCGGTGGCACATAAAGGTACCCCAGTGTCATGCAAATAGCACCCATGCAGGTGGCATGTAAAAGCATCCATTACACTCGAGGGGTGGTTGGCATTAGGAAGGGCATCCAGCCATAGAAAAGCATACCAAATCTGACTGGAGTCTGGTGCAGCCTTCCAGCATGTCAATCGGTCAATGTGAAACCCATGCCAGCATGGAGAACAAATGTTAAACGATGATGAAGATACTATATATCTACACAGATACACACATACATTTATATATACATATATAAAATTATTAAGGTGGCTAGACACAACTTAAAACCAAAAAGGCACAATCAATTGTCACTAAAAGTGAATAAGGGTGCAAGTTTGCACCAGTATTACTAGAAATAAGAGTCAAAGAACTCTTAGCCATGAACAGAGCACAATTCTATTCACCAACAACAGAGACAACCACCCACAGGAAGTGAGAGCACCATATTGACAGGCGATTTCGAATGGAATTAATCCTCATTGGTGATGCTACTCTGCTACTCAGTCGCTGATAGGTAAGCTGAGATCCCTAGTCAGTATATATAGAAATAACTATAGGAATCAATGGCTGATTCAGTAAAATGGTAATGTGAAATTTATAAAATTATCAAGAGGGCTCGACATAATTTCAAACAAAAAAATAAACCAATTCAGTCATCACTAACAGTGACTAAGGGTTTGCATATATATGTATCATCATCATCATCATCATCATCATCGTTTAACGTCCG
>NC_068986.1:70415567-70416608 GCF_001194135.2 Octopus bimaculoides | reverse complement strand
ACAGACAAGAGATCTCAGCCAGCGACGAACATCTGTATAACAAGAATCACAGGCCGGTATCGATGCCACAACATCACAACTAGTGATCAGCTCTGCCACACACAGCCTCAACTCACTTCTTTCACATACAGACTCATACTATTGTGTACTTAAGAACTGGTATAAATGCTTACGTGTTAATGACTCTTTCTATCTGCTGTAATAACTCACATATACATACGTGTATCACTCACATACACACTTTTCTTTGTATGACGGCCTGTCTTTGATTATGTTCTTATATGTCACATTCACACTCACACACAGACATACATCTTTGACGCCATAATAAATATTTCTGTTATTCATCTTATACGGTTGTGGTCTTTCATTACTGGTCATCTATGTTATCGTAGTATAACATTTTATGTATATCATCATTGATATATTTTTTTGTGTTCGACCGTGTGACACGTTTAAATAAAAGGAGTCCTCTATTTTTCTATCCGTCACCATTTCTCCTTTTTGAGTTTGCACAGTCGTTCCTTACATAACTTTTGCTGCCATCTATTATAACTTTTGCATAAGTCATCCTGTTAATAGGTGCTGATCATGGAGACTCAGACAGTGGTACTAGTGTTGTACAAGTGTTTATCACTATAATCTAATGACGAGCAGATGTCTCTTTATGGTGACTTATTTGTCATTCTGTTCTAATGAAAGTCTTGTAGCAATGGAAAAATGGCGACATGTGCAGACCTACCCAGTTGAGAAGCGCATAGTAAGTGTGCTTCAAACAATGAAAACCTGCAATGGGACTGAAAAGTCATCTGAAAGGTCATGGACAGACTGTCAGAAATGCTACAGATAAAGTGGAAGCACAAGGAGATGGTAATCATTTGTGAAGACGGTACAATTACCATATATATATATATATATATATATATATATATATATAAGAAAAGGGAGAAAAAATATATTATGGATACTTATTTTATTTGTATCACAAGTATCCAAGTGATGCAAACATTAAGTTTAATGTTTACATCACTTGGATACTTA
>NC_068986.1:70413895-70415233 GCF_001194135.2 Octopus bimaculoides | reverse complement strand
TTTTATTTGTATCACAAGTATCCAAGTGATGCAAACATTAAGTTTAATGTTTACATCACTTGGATACTTAACATATGGCACCTGTACCCTGCATTGCGTTCCTGGCACATGTAAAGACATTCAAGTGAGATCGTTGCCAGTGCCGCTAGACTGGCTCCTGTGCAGGTGGCACGTAAAATACACCATTTCGAGCGTGGCCGTTGCCAGTACCGCCTGACTGGACTTCGTGCCGGTGGCACATAAAAGCACCCACTACACTCTCGGAGTGGTTGGCATTAGGAAGGGCATCCAGCTGTAGAAACTCTGCCAAATCAGATTGGAGCCTAGTGTAGCCATCTGGTTCACCAGTCCTCAGTCAAATCGTCCAACCCATGCTAGCATCGAAAGCGGACATTAAACGATTATAATGATGATGATGTAGTCCTCATCTATCTTATCTAGTACATTTTTTAACACCAATTTGAATTCCTCTGAAAAAATATGTAATCATTAGCCTTTTGCAAGGGGGAAGCCATGAAGGTATCTGGTCACATTGCGTTATTTTTACATCTACAACTCTTAACATTGTTTGAATCCTGTGGATCAGAAGCACTGTTTATCTAGTAACCAGATTGAAACATGTGTAGGAACTTTTTATGCTTATTTTATGTCAATTTATATTCTTTTAAATTTTATTTGTATTAAATATTTGCTATGTTTTTATTGTGATGCAAATAAAAAAAGTATTCACAATATATTTTTTCTCTGTTTTCTGATGTTAATATAAATGTACATTAGACAGTTTATCCCTATATATTGAGAGAATTCTCCCAAAGCATAATTGATAACACCAGTTGATCTCTGGATTTTATAATCCCTAAGGAGGATATTACATCTTTAAATTGACTATATATATGTCTCTGTGTGTACTATACATATACACAAACATATATTACATCCCAACTCTTTTTTCCTTCTTAAACTGAGCATGGACCTAATACCTATACTGTGCATGTCTTTTTGACTTGTTTTTGTTTTCGATTTGCCTATATATATATATATATATATATATATAATAATATTAGGGACAAAATCCAAAATTACAGGTAAAAACTCAATTAAAATCAATTTATAAAAAATTAAAATAGGTCTGCACATGTCGCCATAAAGAGACATCTGCTCGTCATTTATTGTGCTTTTAATTATTAATTTTTCTATATGTGGTAGTGGATTTTCATCGATGAGTTCTTGAAACTTGGTTATTTTCCCTAAAACTATATATATATATATATATATATATAATATATTATTAAAATATATGGCAAAAAATCATATATTTATTAATATTTATTAATTACC
>NC_068986.1:70410149-70412400 GCF_001194135.2 Octopus bimaculoides | reverse complement strand
AAGTATATATATATATATATATATATATATATATATATAGGGTGTGAGTGGGTTTCAAGGACATATTTGGTAATTTAATAAAACAACTATTTTAGTGAAAACCAAATGTATTTTAACAACAGTTTGTGCACATTTTGATACATTTTCTTATAAGATTATTCTATGAATCTGCCTTCAACAATGACTGCCTTCAGCAATGACTGCCTCAATGCAAGACTGGAATCGTTGACATGCCTGCACTAATTGATCCTTATTTATGTCAAACATAATCTGGACAATGGCAATCTTCAATGAAACTATGGTGTTGTGAAGATATCAATTAGTCTCCCTTTCAACAACGCTCCAAATATAGTTGTCCAAGGGTTTCAAATCTAGCAAATTTGGAGGTCACAACTTTGATGTTACACGATTTGATTACTTATGCTTTGCTGTGAAGGTATTGGGTCTTGTTGAAATATGTATGGTCTTCCACTATGTACTTCATACCTCTAGGGCTTAACAGCTGTGTCCAGCACAATGTAACCAGCAGTATTAATTCTAAGACCTTGTAGAAAGATATGAGGCGGTATGATATGACCTTCATTACTCACCACTCTTAAAACCAACACAGTTGCTGGAAACTTAGTGTGCATTGCTGAGGATATCAGATAGATCTGCACATAACCAACTGTCATTTCTCTTGTTAGACTTTTGGTCTTGGTCAAAGGTTTTCTCATCAGAAAAGAACCAAAGCATGCCATGTTCATGTGGTCTTTTAACCCTGTTAAGTAACCACTTGGCATGTATCAAACAGTGTTCCTGTGTCTTTGAAGACATGAATTGGCCACTCTTCCATACATATGTCCTCATGCAACACAGCTCTGATAGTCCACTCTGATACCAAAAGTACTTTGGCAATGACCTTCATTGATTTTCTGAGATCAGCAATAATGTTTTGGACCTGTTGGATGACTTGCAGTGTTTTATAGTCTCCAAATATTTAAAATATGTTTTTCTCTCTTTGGTACAGTTGAAACATTCCTACCATAGGTTTCCAATTCCATCAGAATTTTGAGAACAAAAGATCTTGCAATATTTAGAAAGTTTAAGATAGCTAGCTGGTAGAATCATTAGCACACCAGGCAAATTGCTTAGCAGTATTTTGTCTATTTTTACATTCAGAGTTCAAATTCTGCTGAGGCCAACCTTGCCTTTCATCCTTTCAGTGTCAATAAAATAAGTAATAATTGATTGCTGAAGCTGAAGTAACCAACTTAGTCTCTCCCTTGAAGTTGCTGGCTCCATACCAAAATTTGAAACCAATATTTAGAAAGTTGGCAATTTCTAAATTGCAATATTCCACACGTGGAAAAATTGACTGCATACTCTTTTCATTTCTTGCATTAGCATTTTATCTTTCATGTAGGACTTGAAAGAAATAAAATCTTTTAAATGGTTTGAAGAGAGTAATATACTGATAATTTAGTGTCCTTAAATACCCTTTACTCTCTGTATATATCATCATTCAACATCATGTTCTATGCTAGTATGAGTTGGATGGTTTGACAGGATTTGACAGGCCCAAGGACTGCATTGTGCTTCAGTGTCTGTTTGGCATGATTTCTTCAGCTGTATGGCTTTCCTAATGTCAACCGCATGTACTGGGTGCATTTTTCATGCAGGACAGCAGAATAAAAATAATAGTATAGTAAACAGGTAGACAAAAGAGAAATAACAAGCTGGGGGGGGGGGTGCCATGGTTGCCATGGAAAAGAGAGAGACAGAGAGGCAGGTGCAGTGTCTGAGGAGGGTGAAACATATGGTGGTGGAGGAGGAGAGATAATTTTGACACACAGTTGAGGTGGATGATATGTGAAAGCATGGGTGGAGATCAGAACAATGGATAACAAGTGAAATGATTCTGGGTATTAAGAAAAGTGGTGTCAAGGAAGAATAGCAGTTAGAAATGGGCGGTAGTGGGTGTCTTGAGGAGGGCCCAGTTGTGCACATGCACACACACACACACACACACACACACACAAATATATATATATATATATACACATATATATACATCTGTAAAAATATGTGACACTTATTCGTTAGCCATGATAAAACTCCGAGTTTCGGATGCCGAGGGTAGTGTAATTTTCTCCAAAAGTTTCTTAGAGTATATTTCCCTTGATGGTATTGGTCTGTTTTTCATAGAATAATCGATGTGGTAGGCATCCGAAACTCGGAGTTTTATCATGACTAACGAATAAGTGTTACA
>NC_068986.1:70407662-70410139 GCF_001194135.2 Octopus bimaculoides | reverse complement strand
ATATATATATATATATATATATATATATATATATATATAATAAACAAACTTTATTTAGAAGTGCTATTTTACATACAAGAAAGTAAATTTCAAATGCAAAATAGCTTTAAAAACAGTTAAGAAAGATTAGATATTTACTTTTAGAACATAGAAAAAAGTTGTCAGATACACACATATACACACAAAGCTCTACTGGAGCTAATGTTGCAGTCATATTGTTCTTGTTAATTGTATTATTGTTGTACTTAATCTTAGGTTAATCCTCATTGACCTAAGATCAACTTTTAAAACACACTAGATAAAGTTACTTATCGTGTTCATATTATTGTTGTTATTGTTGGTCATTAAGGAGTTGGTGGGTTGGTGATAGTGGTGGTTGTATAGGTTTGAGCGTCAGAGGCCTATACAACCACCACTATTACCAACCTACCCACTCCTTAATGACCAACAACAACAATAATAATATGAACAAGATAAGCAACTATCTAAAATAAATGACAGTGACAAGAGATAATGTGGTACCCTAGCACATTTTAAAAGTCAAACGAAATATCTTTGATCTTAGGTCAATGAGGATTGACCTAAGATTAAAGTGCAACAATACAATAAACAAGAAAATATGATTGCAACATTAACTGTAGAGTCTTTTAATGTGGTTGAAGAGCCTTTAGTTCAGCCGAGAAAAATCATTCTACCTACACTCCATATCAAACTTGGAATTATGAAGCAGTTTGTTACTTTCACTATATCTGTAGCACATTTTGCAGAGTAAGCAGTGAAAAGATAAAATCTGGAGTATTTGATGGGCCTCAGATCAGTAAATTGATGAAAAATGGGAACTTGGTAATTTCAATGAATTGCATTGAAGCAGCAGCATGGAATTCGTTTATAATAGTTGTAAATGACTTTCTGGGCAACAAGAAAGTAGTAAACTATGCTGAAATAGTTGACAGCATGCTAGAAAACTTTCAAAAGCAAATTTTGAGCATAAAGCTGCACTATCTCCACAGTGACCTTGATAAATTCCAATGAAAACGTTCTCCCTGCTCAACACTTGTGTCACCAAGATTTTCAGGGAACATAAAGTCAATGGGACAAAGCTATCAAGGCAGATGGGACTTGCATATAACTATTGCTGGAACTTGGCTTGTGATCTCCCTGAGGTTCAGCACTCAAGAAAAGTCAACCAAACACAAATTCATGGGAAATTAGACATAAACAATGATGTAATTTGTCTGTAGGAGGTTAAAGATTTTTACTTGCTTTTCAGTAAGATTTTAAGAAAGCATGTGACTTAGCTCTGCCTTGAAGCCACAACCTCTTATATACAGACTTTCAATCTACTTTGTACCTCAACTATGAACTGGTATTTTCTTATCTTTGTGTTCAGAACACTTATCGTCCAGGTTACAGACTCTTTTCCATGCTCTGTATCTCTCATTCACACATACACATATTTGTATAACACACACACACACTTGTTCACATGATGGCCTGTCGTATATATTGTGTTATTATTATTATGCCACATTCACGCACACACAGACACACAGTTTACTATTCTAATAAAACTTACTTTTTATATATCTTTAACGGTTGTGTCACTCTCTTTCCTTGCTGGCATTTCCTCGCATTTCACATGTGATTTCTCTTATGTATATTATATATTGTGTCGACCGTGCAGTGCGTTAAAAGGAGCTTGTTTCCATTCGTCACCATTTCTCCTTGGTTTGCACAGTCATTTCTTACAGTTTTATCAAAACTAGAGATTATTAAAGATTTTTTTTTCATGACTTAAAGGAGGAAGAGTAGCACTTAAAACTTTTTTTACAGAACTTCTAAGAAAAAGTTATGCTCAGACTGGTTTTCTGACCTGAATGCTTGTAACAAAGTGTACACCCCTAAAGTTACCCAGGAAACTGGATAGAATCATAAATCAGGTAATAGATTAAGATTTGAACACAGAACAAATGTCATACAGGTACAATGAAGTATCTTGGTTAACATTTTGTTGTATGGATTATCCATCCTCACTGATAGGAGAGTCATGTAATTTAGAAATACCAGAAGAATAAATATCAAAGTGTTGTTCAATTCCAGATAAACATAGACTGAGTAGAGCCATAATAAGAATTATCCAAGCCTTGATCAGTCACTCTCTTATATATATAAAACTAGCAGAAATACCCGGCGTTGCCCGGGTTAAAGAGAATAATGAAATCTAAAAACGCCGTCTAGACTACGCATCATCTTTATATATAGAGATGTATATAAACACACGCACCCAAACACACGTATATATATGTATATGTATATCAATATAAATATATGAAAGTCAATGAAGTTTCGTAAAAGAAGGTGATCATGTACATACTTTCTTGCTGTTGTGATTATAACACCTCGTTGTAAACAATGTTCCTTGTTTTCCCTTGTGAAGCATATACAAAATAGGTTTTTTTTTGCTGCCCACTCTTGAG
>NC_068986.1:70403308-70406038 GCF_001194135.2 Octopus bimaculoides | reverse complement strand
ATACTTAAATACTGGAGGAGATATTATGTTGCCGTGTGCTCGAACTCTGCAAGAAGTTAAAATTTTTTTTGACTAAAACACAACTGGAACCCTAAGTAAGGCATGTGTAAAATTTGAATGAAATTGGTTGCGTAGTTCTCGAGTTTTAGGGATTCACACAGACAGACAGACAAACAGACAGACAGACAGACAGACATTCTCATTTTTATATATATAGATAAGGCATGGCTGAGTTGTTGAGAAGCTTGCTTTCCAACCATGCAGTCTCAAGTTCAGTCCCACTGTGTGACACCTTGGGTAAGTGTCATCTATTATAACTCCAGGCCAACCAAAGTTTTGTGAGTGAATTTAGAAAACAGAAAGTGAAAGATGTCCATTGTGTATATGTATGTCATTATCGTCACCATCACCATTTAAGGTAATCTTCAAGTTTAGTGAGGTAAAAAAAGTAAATAAAAATACAAGGGAAATAATTTAACGTCTTACTAGTATTATCCGTACTCTCCCCACCCCATCCGTTCGCGAGCGCGCATTTTTTTCTTCATATTCGTTCACAGCAAGTTATTTTACACCTATTAGACTAATTTTTTAAAAATTTTGAGCTCGGGTCAAACGCTTTAGTTTGACCGTTATTTCCCTATACTGGAAGATTACCATAAGTTGTTGTGCAGCCGGTACTATGATATTCAATCACGTGTGTGATTTATATATAAACAGTTAACTTCTATCACGTGTGTGATTTATTTATAAAGAGCTAAAAAAAAAACACACATTTCAGAGTGGTACGGATAATACTAGTAAGACGTTAAGTTATTTCCCTTGTATTTTTATTTACGTTTTTTACCTCCCTAAACTGGAAGATTACCACCATATAACATACGCCTTTAATTCAGGTATAGATTGGACAGCTTAACAGAATTAGGTAAACCGCAGGGCTGCGTAGAGCTTCATTGTCAGCTTTGGCATGGCTTCTATGGCTGAATGCCCTTCCTAATGCCACCCACATCACAGTGTGTACTACGCATTTCTTTTTCATGCCACTGGTACTAGTGAGATTACTAAGCAATTTGCAAGACAGAAAAAAAAAGTGCAGAGAAAAGGGAAAGTTAAATACTTCCAATTGGGAGTATTTGAGGAGGAGGAGGAGGAGGTGGCTTTATGCCAGAAGTGTTGAACAGCTGCATAGCTTCCCAAAGTGGACGATTTCAACTTACAGATGGACGATGGGCGAATTTCTAGAAAATGGTGGGCGATGTGAACATTTTGTGGGTGACAATGAATTTTTAGAAATTAAGTCTGCATTTACTGATATCTAGATATGCCTAGAATAAGGATGTACTTTTATCGATTTGACTACTCACATGAGACGGACTTCTTTATCGATCGAATATTTTTGTCACAGTCATTGAGATGGTTGTCATGCGTGCTAAAAATAGCAGCCGAATAGGCCTAGGCCTTAAATTACACTCCACTACAATTCTTTCTTTTTTTTTTTGTCATAATCATATGAAGTCCCGCGTAAAGAATTCAAATTCGTAAAAATTTTCTGAAAACTCCGAAAAATAAAAAAGTTATGAAGGGTTACATGCCGTGCGTAATTCTGTGGTTTCATATCAAAACAAAAGTGCTATTTTCAGGATGTTGACAAAATTCGCAGTCACGTACAAAATGATAGCTTTGAAATCGGGTTTCTTGAGTGGGTGAAAATGATCAAACTTTAAACCTCTATAACTTTTTTAAAATATTTTTCCGGAAAAAGTTGAATAACTCCAGCAATTTAGCTTCGAAAAGTACATTAATGAGCCAGATTCTAAAATTTTCGATAAACTTTAATTCTTGAAATGTTGGCAGCCAAACAAACTAGATCCGTATTTGCTCCAGTAAAGACGTGTTATCTGACTCTGCTCTATTGACTTCTTCTCTTTGGGAATACCATACTGCCTTTCTGATGCCGTCTATAAAAATTCGTTTTCACATTTTCACTTTACTGATGCCTCCACTCAAGAAAATTTGTCAACAGTACAGTAGTGATTATTTATCGTTTGGATTTATTCCCTCTCCTCAGAAATGTCAGTTACCAAAATGCCTTCTTTGCCATCAAATATTGACCAACGAAGCAAGGAAACCTTCACGTCATCGAAGCAATGAAACCTTCACGCTTGAAGTATCACTTTGATGCAAAGCATTCTAACAAGAAGGACAAGCCGTTATCATACTTTTTGCAACTGAGCTCCTTTTCAAAAAACAAATACAAACATTAAACACGCTACTTCAGGAAACTAGTAAACAGGAGAATGACGGGTTGATTGCATCGTACAACATTGTATTGCTTGTTGCTAAGTCTGGGAAGTCTCACAAAATTGGAGAAACATTACTTCACCCAGTTATCGAAGAGGTTTTATCAACTGTTATGCACGAAAAACGCGATAACATTATGAAGAAGATCCCACTTAGTAATAACACAATTTCTCGACGCATCGATGAAATGGCCAACGATGTCAAACATCAGCTCATTAATATTCTCCAGCGTTCTGAATTTTCTATACAAGTGGATGAATCAACTGTTGTTGACAATCAATGGTTGATGATAGTGTATGTTTGGTATTTCAGCGAAGACCTTCACCCTTGTGAGGGAATGCTGTTCACAGAGAAATTGCTGCTTGATTCAAAAGGTGCAACTATTTTTCACACTCTCAAGTCTTTCCTTTTTGAACATAATATCCCACTCAG
>NC_068986.1:70396199-70402641 GCF_001194135.2 Octopus bimaculoides | reverse complement strand
CCGTTTCACTGATGGCTGCAAGGTGCGATATCTTTTTTCTTTGTGATATATTCACAAAATTAAATTATTTGAATAAGTTATTGCAAAGAAACAGAAAAACTCTCGATTGTAAATCATTTATCACTACCTTCATTTCGAAATTGGTGTTAAGACTAACATTTCAAAACCTCAGTTCCATCAATTTCCACAACTTGGTTCTTTGAAAGACGAATTGATTGATAAGGATTTAACTACATATCGCAGCTATTTACAATCATTGCACGATAACATGGTGGAGCGATTTCAAGATGTTATTGCGCTGAAAATTCCAAATTGGTATAGCAATCCGTTTGAGGTCGATGCAGTCGATTGCGAGGATGATGTGCAGGAGGAATACATAGAATTATAAAATGACAATGACGCCACAATGCAATATCGCCGTAATGGAAAAGAAACTTTGTAGTACCATCAGAGTATATTGAATTCCTACCCCAATCTGTGGAAACATCCGAAATTACGTTTGCTTGCCTTCCTTTCCTCATATCTGACTGAATCTAGCTTTAACCATGGAACTTTATTTTCCCATAAAAGAATTGGACTGGATGTAATACGAGGAGACTTGTGGCTAAAGTTGTTAAGTTTGAAACCGAATGTATCTGCACTAGCTGCACCGCACCAGACACATGGTTCTCATTATAAAGTTTTATTCTTTTCCTTTATAATACAATCATTAATTAATATTTGCATCGGTAGTTCTGATCAATGGTTCATTTGGGGAAAATGAAAATCAGTGTAAAAGAAAGTGCAAATTTCTAGAAGTTAATCTGTCTGCATAATATAGAGTTAACGTTAGAATTTTATTTACACCAATGACAAAACTAAACCCACAATAAAGGATTTGTAAACAACCGCGTATTTAGTCCAAAACGGCACTAACAGGCAACAAGTCTACGATATAGTGTGTGTGTGTTAAATGATACAGGGTGAGGGTCCTTGGGGATTTTGTGTTGAGGAGGGGGGTTGTGTGAGGGGTTTGGGGGGGGGGGGCGTTGGAGCATTTTTTTGTCCGATATGTGGGCGATATTGCAATTTGGCACAGAAAGTTTGGGAAACACTGAGCTAAAGTATGATAGAGGGACAAGCACAGGTGTCTTGCTATAAAGGAGGTATATGCTACTCCATATTACATTGGGGTAGGTGGAAATAGTTGAAGAAATAAAAGAAGGTAGTGATAAAGTGCCACTACAAACTTTCAAGGGGCAAGAAAGTAAGCATACGGGAAGATATGAACAGTGGGTTATGGAAAGGGTGGAGAGAGGTGAATCTAGTGAGTGATGAACAAGGGTGGAGGTACAGGTTGATGGGAAATATCAGTATGGAGAGATGTAAGGTGGGGGAGGTGGAAGTGACTCGGAAAGAATAGATCAGAAGGTAAGGGGATGATGTGTGAGGTGTTGGAGGGAGATGTATGGCACATGAAGTTAGCTATAGTGAGCGAGGCATGATAGCAGATATGAGAAGGCGTAGAGAAAGATAGCAGATATGAGAAGGCGTAGAGAAAGATAGCAGATATGTGAGGTGTTAAAATGGAAGAAAGAGATAAGTGAAAGCACAGAAAGAAGGTGATCAGCGAAAATAGTGTGGCTGAGGAAGGGAAGCTAATGGGAATAAGGGATGGGAGTGGTTCCAGTGGGGAGAATATAGTACAAAGAAAGGGGGAGAGTAATATGTGCTGATACTGCCCTCAAGTGATCAGTTGCCAAAGAGTGCCATGGATAGAAGAATGATAGAAGGCTGGGGACAAATGGAATGAGATGTGGGAAACGCTTGACAATGCAGAATGGGTTATAAGCATAAACAGAATGCTTTTAACCTTCTACCATTCAGATTACTTTGTCAAGTGTAATGCTTATATCTATTTGCATTATTTTGAATTGATCACGCACTATCACCTAGCTTTGAGATTTAGATGATATGATTGGTTATCCTAAAAATGACAATGTAGGGTAGGTGTGAAAGGCCATATCTGGCTGATCTGAAGATAAAATAGGTAAAATATTTTGACCGGATATGGCCAGTTTGAATACTAAAGTGTTAAGACATCATTTTTGCTGTGGTGTATGGATCTCCTTGAGCACAGAAAATCACAAACCATCTTGTTTTGTTGTCCTCACCCTCACGAGGCTCAGCATCCTAAGATCAACCTTCGTTACTTTATCCCATGTCTTCTTAGGTCTCCCTCTTGAGCACCAGGCACTTGTTTATACAGCTGTTTTCATGCAAACACATTACACGAACAAACCAGCAGTCATTTCTATTGCACACTAATCCGATTGCTCTCATGCCTAATAAGCATCAATGTCATACAAGCGATGTTCGTATCTAATCAACCATGTCCAGCCATGGGAAAATATTATCTTGGAAACTGGTGAGTGTTGGCAATAAAAAAGGCATCCTGCTATAGAAAATCTGCTTCAACAAATTCTGTCTGACCCATGCAAGCAGGGAAAGTCGACGTTAAACGACATTGATAATGATGATGATATGTGTTTGTCTAAGGGGGTACATCGCACTTCCTTTCTAAGATGGGTAAAAACTGAAGGAGACGTGGCTGTCATTTCTAAGAAGCCGGTAAAACACGAGAAGTACCTCAGTTACCTACGATATTGTCACGCCTGATGGGGGTGAGCTATGTTCAAAAGCAATACAAACAGGATAACCCTGTTGTTTAAAGATCATTTAGGACATCATTATCCACTGTTTCCCCCTTTTCAGACGTTGAGATATGATTTGAGGTAGATTTAGCGTCAGTTTCTAGCAGGTTGAGCGATCACAAAGATACTTCCTCGTTGGCTCTTTAAAAGTTAATAGGAGTGGGTGTAAACCTTTTTTTGAGCATAGGTGGAATCCACAACACGGTACTTGCGCTGAACTGATACGGATATCTGATTGAAAATAATACTATGTTTCACACTCAAACAGAAGGTGTTCTTCCGAGATATCTGACACGTGGTAAAATAAATAAAAACTGATGCAAAAAATAACCAGAGAAGAAAACAAAAATAGAAATGAGCATAACTCTTTTTCTTCTTTAAACATTTATACGTGGTTAAACATAATTCAGTAATAATAATCACTATTTTCCAAAAATAATCTCTAAAAGTCGTTTGGGGAGCACAATGGAATATACAAAATATATTTGTGTGAATTTTAAACAATATTTCTATGTAAATAAGTATAAATATTATTTGGGAGAAGATCTGTAAAGAGTGCGAAGAGAACTCGACGGCGAACAATAAAAAGTTTACATGATGAATTTAATTCAAACTTATAAGAACTTAATACAAAACTTTATAAAAACTTAATATAAACTTATAGGGCAGGTTATGGTGGGAATTGCTTGACAGTAATCTTGATACATTTGAATGCAAACACTTTGTCTTTTAAAATTTATGATTATTCATTTTTGTTTGTCAAAATAAATCATTTGAGGTTTTACAGGTGTAAGAAAAATTATTAGATAGATAGTTACTTATGAGATTTTTAAAGAGTAATAAATGAAAGAGAAAAGAACTTAATACAAACTTCCTACAAGTTTAATTAAACCGAGATATAATTCCACATAAAATTTTTTAAAACTTCACAAATTAATTCTGAAGTTTCTTACCTGTGGTGAAGCAAGCTTAAGTGTCTACGCAAGCCTGTTCTTATTGTATGCTTGTGTTGCAAGTAGATCGTAACAAAACATATTTTAAAAGATTAGACATATTTTGAAGTGAGAAATTAAAACAACTCACCTGGTTTAAAAGAATAACTACAACATTTGTTAGTTCTAGTATAACTTTTCTTCTTCTCGCTGGTAGAAGAAAATGAATCAAAAACAGTTTTGTACAGTTGAAGCGAGTACTTACAACGTAAGTAACGTGTATAACGAGGGATGTGTGTCGCCTGCTGTCAGATTACACCTGATTTCCAAATGGGCGGGGCTGTGTGTTAGATCAGTCAAGTGTTTGGTTTAGGTAGTTCACATTTTTTATTTATTCATTTATATGTGAAACCTAAACCATGTTTCCATAAACTTAGAAGCAAAAAAAAAAGAAAATGTTTGGTTAGATACATACAAGCATATGTATTTGCCAATGCGTATGTCGGGAATTTATTAAAAAAAACTTAATTCTTATGGACAGAAAAAAGTTTAAATTATGGCCGGGCAAAAGAAAAAAAAAATTGCGAAGTTTATTTATTATGAAAGGTATTTTTGTATTTGCGACTTTGGAGATATACAAAGCAATTGAGAACTGAAATTATTCGTGGATGGTTTGCTGAGAGCTTACTTATTTATATATTTAGATAATATTCTAGAAATAAATATAAAATTGACAAAAATATATGTTAATTAAAAACATGCGCTTATGAAAAGAAATATCTCCCTCATAACAATGGAACAAGTATATTTTATTGTAAAACAGGGTTGACAATCTTTCTAAAGGGAGATAAGTGAACTCGTCTTAAAATTTAAAAAATGACGACTGGTCTTCCATAGTTAACAGAGAAGTCAAGATTTACTTTCCATGTTTTGAAACACAAGGGTGATAGAAAAAAATTTGAGAGACGAAAATTATCACAATGATCATATGAAATTTAAATAAAAATTATCATTCATGTATAGTGAATGCCAATTATATTTATGAAAACTATTTTATTTAAAATAGTGATTATGAAAGAGATTATTTATATCATCCTCCGAATAAAATATCTTTTTCTTAATAAAAGTATTTGTTGATTATAAGATAAATAATATGTTCTTTCTTTTTAAAACCCTTGGGCTATATGAATTTATTTGGAATGTTCTTTTTGGCAAACGTGATTTGCAGTCGAGTTTAATAGCTAATAGGTTGAGAGGGAAATGACGTCACTCGAGTATCAACACCGCCATTTTTCACTGTACATGGCGCAGGACGTTGTTTTTGGAGTTCGAATCATGGAAGACCAAGAAGCTATATTAGATGCATTAACTGGTTAGCATGTAATTCATTATTGATCCCTTTATTCAATTTAATACCAGAGAGTCATTATATATTATCTAATACGTGTCTTTGTTTCCCATTTATCTGCAGAAGTTGAGCGCAAGGCAAATAAGGAAATTCCTCCTATATTGGACCAGTACTTGCTGCAAGTAGCGAAGACTGGAGAAACATTGTGAGTTAATATTAGCATTTAATTCGTCATTCTTTTTCAATAATTATCTATATTTTTCTTGGGGATTAATTCAGGCTGTAGTGTATTTCAGTTTGATGTAAAACTATTATAAACTCAGGTGTGTATATCGAAATATATACAAAGCACACGTACCCGGTACTTAGAGACATCTAGTAACGAAATAATAGATTGCTACATTCTTCACGGGCACTATCTTTCTGAAATGAATTTATTGTAAATATACTTCGTTTTATTATTATGCCCATTGTTTTGAAATACTCTTTATTTTCATAAACCATATATGGGGAGAATCCTCACTAAATGCATTGTAATATATAGGTTGGCAGGTTGTAAATATCCTCCACATTTTCCTCATATAATTATCAAATGATTGAAAATTTGTTTTAAATATATAGTAACATTTGCATGCACATGTGTATATATATATATATATATATATATATATATATATATGTATATATATATATATATATATGTCTGTGTATAATGATTGTATCCATGTGTACATGTAAAGTTGTTTGTACAATGTTTGTATAAACAAATAGTAAATGAGTATATGCATAATATATATATATATATATTTATACATATATTGTGTGAACATACGTATACATTATATAATGTATGTGTATATATATATATTATATGTGATGTTTACATACATGGATTGTGTATACATACATATATATAGTCTGTATATGTACTTAACATTTATATCCGTGTGTACATGGTGAGTTTAAGTGTTTCTATAATGTTTGTATCCGTGTGTAAATTTGTGTATATATACGTATGTCTGGTGTTTATATATGCAAACTGTGATGAGTATGTGTGTATCTATCTATCCTATCTATATATATATATATTTTAAAAATGTACATATAAAGTTTCTGTATTTGAAAAATGTATATGGTGTGCATGTGTGTGTGTGTGTATATATATATATATATATATATATATATATATATATATATATAATGTCTGTACATGTTTGTATCCGTGTGTACGTGTAAAGTTTTTAAAAATGCTACGAAATGTGTATATTGTATACATGTATTTTTGGTGTGTGTGTATATATATATGGGATGTGTGTATATATATATATAAATATGAGTATATGCATATATATATGTACATGTATGTACATAATATGATATATGTATGGTGTGTGTGTATATATATGGGATATTTGTATGATGTGTGTGTGTGTATATATATATATATATATATATATATATATATATAT
>NC_068986.1:70393379-70396189 GCF_001194135.2 Octopus bimaculoides | reverse complement strand
TGTGTGTGTGTGTATATATATATATATATATATATATATGATGTGTGTGTGTGTATATATATATATATATATATATATATATATATATGGTGTAGTTTATATTTGACATGTTTCAATCATTAGACTGGGGCTATGCTGGGGCACTGCATTGAACATTTTTTACCTGAATGAATCGGCCCCAAAGCCTGGGACTTATTCTGTTGGTCTCTTTTACCAAACTGATAAGTTATAGGCTCATAAACACACCATCACCGGTTGTCAAATGACTAAAACCCTTTAAGGCAGTGCTCCAGCATGGCTGCAGTCAAATGACTGAAGCAAGGAATAGAAATATGTATAAAATAAATATGAGATGTATGTATGTATGTATATATATATATATATATATATATATATATATATATATATATATATATATATATATATATATATATATGGAATATGTGTGTGTGTGTGTATATATATGTATGTATATAAAAAAAATTATTTTTTGTAATGAGATAAAAAACCAAATTCGCATAATCACCGAACCTGGAGCTTAACTATGGTCTATCCATAGCACTTACCTGACACCTTTGGGTCTCATTGATACCATAACCTCTCTCTCTATTTATATATATATCATCATCGTCATGATCATTTAATGTCTGTCCTCCATGCTGGCATAATTTTGATGGTCAAACAGGACCTGGAGAGCTGCACAAGGTTCCATTGTCTGCTTTGGCTTGGTTTCTATGGCTTGTTGTCCTTCCTAATGTGAAGCACTTTACAGAGTGTAGTGGGTGCTTTACACATGGTACTAACACCAGCAGGGTCACCAAGTAACTTGCGAGACAAAGACCCCTCAGCTGGGAGAGGGAGTGGAAGTTGGTTTGTTCCAAGTGAAAGGTTTAAAGTATATTAGAGGGATACAGATGGGTGTCTTACTATGGAGGAAATGCTAGGTTACCCCAGTAGGAAAAGAAAGGAGAGGTAGGATAGAGTTAGAGAATACGATAGAAAGAGAAAAATAGATGGTGTTGGAGATGCATCAGGACCTACTCACAGGGAACATTGGGAAAGTATAAGTGGTTCAGAGGCTGATGTTCCATAAGAATGTGAAGGGAGATGCTTTGAGATGGGGGAAGAGGTGACTGTAATAAGTGATTGTGGGAATGTAATAGAATAAAGGGTTAATATCCTTCATGTATCATATTGACTCCTAGGGCCGTTTTCCCAGTTTTTGTAGCATATAAATCTTACCCTACTGGATGGGGTGCTGGCCTGTTGCAGGATTGCTCATTTTTCCCAGCTTAATGGACTGAAGTAATGCGAAATGAAGTTTTTTTACTTAAGAATACAATACATTGTCTGGTCTAGGAATCAAAGCCACAATCTTAACCACTAAGCCATGCTCCTCCAAATATAGGGTATTTGTATGATGTATATATATATGGTGTGTGTGTGTGTGTGTATATATATATATATATATACACACACACACACACATACATATATTGTATATACATGTGTGTGTGTGTGTGTATATATCTATATATATATATTGTATTTGGATGTATGGTGTATTTGTGTGCATGAAGTATGGTGTATATATTTCTTATTTATATGGAATATTTGTAGTTATGATATTCATGTGTGTGTATGTATTTAAACCATTAATAGTTTCCTTGTTTACATTACCCATGATATTTCTGATGATTTGGGTAAATGGCTTTTAAATTATGTATCTCAATTGTGTAATTACACTTGGTGTTTATCTTAATGAAACAGCTGTTGAATAATATTTGAACTGTATGTGAAATTTGTTTTTCTGTTAAATATGTTTCCCTTAAAGATTGTTTTAGCCAATTATGTATGTATATGTAGGTTAGTGTCATTTGGCTTTACTACAATATAATGTGTTGGAGTTTAACTTGTTATTGAACTCTTAATTACTGTGGATTAATTTATTAGTTCTCCCTGTCTCTCTATATACATATTCACCATATATATATATATATATTGTGTGTGTGTGTATATATATGTTTATATATAACGATGACCACTAAATATCTCAGATATTTTTTCTGAATCTCTCTGATTCTTTAAATGTGCTAGCTTCCTGGTAATAAATCGATATTAATTAATATCTGATTTTTTACCCTATGTTTTAATTTAATTATATATATGTGTGTGTGTGTGTGTGTGTGTGTGATCTTTCAGAATTAAGAGGATTTAGAAATCCAAGTGGTTTTCTCAGTTAGCACTCCTGTGGATGCTGGTTAATTCTGCATAGAAATGGAAAGTCTTCTTTAAATCAAACCATTTTGTACAAACTAAAATTCCAGGGAGAATTTGTTAGTCATAGAGTTTAATACAGTAAGTTCAAGAATGGTGGTATTGGTATTATATTTATTCTGTCATTACCATCATTACAACATATTGCATATGATTTACGCTCACCTCATCAGACAAAGGTCAAAAAACAATACAGATGACACTTGAAAAAATGATTCATACAGTTGTGATGACCACAGTGGGAAGACTATGTGTGTATAGTGAAGATGCAAAATCTGATATGTAAATAAAATATTGAGTAAGACAGCATGAAAAACAGATCATTTTAGTCTTACTAAATATGGTGTATATGAATGACATTATCATTGAGTATCCATTTTTCCATGCATGGATCAGATGGAATTTAAGGCAGATTTTCTATGGCCAGATGCCTTCTAGTCATAAACCATATATGTATATTTATGTATATATATATATGTGTGTGTGTGTGTGTGTGTGTGTGTGTGTGTGTGTGTGTATGTATATATATATAT
>NC_068986.1:70390057-70392735 GCF_001194135.2 Octopus bimaculoides | reverse complement strand
TTCTCGTCTGGCCGTAAAGCCTTCTGTTTGTTTTCCTGTCTTGTTTTTCGTCCGCCACTACATTCCTCCATGGCTAGATTTAATTTGCGTATACAGATTTAATCTGCGATCCATGGGACGAGCCGTTTTAACGTTGCGTCCTGCCCGAAGCTCGTCGAAACGCCGGTGTTAAAACGTGGGTAGCTGATGAAGTAGAATGTTCTCTATGTGGCTCGTGTGTTCTCGTCTACGTTTGTTTGCAATGTCCTGTACCCAGATATGCACCTATACATACAGGTGGATGTCGGTATGCACATACCTGTACGTATATATGCATATACTCATTTACTTTTGTATATATATATATATATATATATGTGTGTATATGTATATATGTGTATAGTTTATCATCATAACCGTTTAACATCCATTTTCCATGCTGGCATGGCTTGAGCAGTTTGACAAAAGCTGGCAAGCGCTATGCTCCACTGTCTTTGGCATGGTTTCCTTAGCTGCATGCTCTTGCTAGCACCAGTCACTTTATATAGTGTTCTAGGTGCTTTTTACATGGCACCAAGTAACTTGCAAGATTAGATCCCTCAACTTGGTGGTGGGGGGTGGAGTATTGAGGGAGATGGCTTTGTGCCAAAAAGGGAGAGAAATTGGTGTCTTGCTGTAGAGGCTACCTCTGTTGGAAGAGAGAGAGAGAAGAATGAAGATGGATTGAACTGTATCCTCAAGTTGTAGGAAGTGAATATAAGTGGACAGGGTAAGTGAATAGTTAGGTTTCCGAAAGTGGAAAGAATGGAATGTAGTGAGTGGTGAGCATGGATGAAGGGAGGGTGGGTGTTAGGAAAGTGAGTTGTGAGATAGTAGCATAAATGATCTTCCTTTAGGGCCTCATTTTTGCTTAGATGGATGGGTCTTGTCGAGCACAGTAAATCACTAATTATCTTGGACCTTTGTAGTCTCTGTGAGGCTCAACATCTGGATGTCATTCTTCACTGTTGCATCCCATCTCTTCCTAAGTCTACCTTTTCTACAGGTTCCATCTGCATTTAGTGATTAGCACTTTATACAGCTGCCCTCATCCATACACATCATGCCAGTGCACACTATATCTAATGCCCCTTATGTTCAGTTTTTCATTTCACCATATTTACACTTTATTGTACATGCACACTGACATTGCACATTTAGAATATGCTAGGCTCATTTCTTATTTCTTTATTGCCCACAAGGGGCTAAACATAGAGGGGACAAACAAGGACAGACAAAAGGGATTAAGTCGATTGCATCGACTCCAGTGTGTAACTGGTACTTAATTTATCGACCCCCGAAAGGATGAAAGGCAAGGTCGACCTCGGCGGATTTTGAACTCAGAACGTAACGGCAAACGAAATACCGATAAGCATTTCGCCTGGCGTGCTAACGTTTCTGCTAGCTCTGCTAGGCTCATTTCTTTCAAGCCTTTTGCACGTGTTCTGCCTTTACAGCTCAAGTTTCACTACCATGCAGCATTGTTGTTCATGCACAAGCATCATACAATGACCTTTCACTCTGAGAGGTCTTTTGTTGCCAATAGAGAAAAGAGCTCTTTGAATTTTCTCCATCCTATTCTAGAAAGAATACTTTCACAACTTCCCCCATTGCTAATTAGATCACATAACATACTGTATCTTACCTCTAAGAGTCCTACCAGGCATTTGAAGAAATTTATTTCCTATGTACATATGTATGTATGTATGTGTGTGTGTGTGTATATATATACTTTATTTCTGCTGCTTTTAAATAAAGCATATTACTCTACCTCTGGTATTTGAGTACTCTTTTTTTTCCACTGTGTTTCACATTTATGTGCTTACTCCGGTATATATATATATATATATATATATATATATATTTACACACACATATACATACACATATGTAAGGTGTGTGTGTGTATGCATGTAACTATGTTATGTATCCATGTAACTTGTATATAGTGTGTGCACAGGCTGTGTGGTTAAGAAGTGTGCTTTCCAAGTTTGTTGTTTCAAGTTCAGAGTTACTTTGCAACACCTGAACATTTGTCTTTTACTGTAGGAGTAGGTCAACAAGTTCCTTGTGAGTGAATTTGGTAACAGAAACTGAAAGAAGCTTGTTGCATATGTGTGTATGTATGTACCCTTGGCTTGACATGATATGATTGTTGTAAACAAACATCACCGTTCTGCAAGCAGTATTGTTTGTTTCCGATCTTTCATGATAAATATCTGGCTATTGGGAACTATTACTTTGCTTGGGAACAGGTGAAAGTGGCAACAGGAAGAGCATCTGGTCCTAGAAAATCTGCCTCAACAAATTTCATCTGACCTATGGAAACATGGCTCTTAAAACAATAACATGCAGAGGGTGTATGTATCTTTTATCTTTTACTTGTTTCAGTCATTGGACTGCAGCCATGCTGGAGCACCACCTTGTAAGGTTTTAATTGATCGGATCAACCCCAGTACTTAATTTTTTTAACCCTTTTGATACCAACCCGGTTGAAACTGACACTGGCTCTAATGCAGATGTCTTGTTTTCAAAATTTCTGAATTGAAATTTTCCACCAAACCTAATCACAATTTTTAACACTAATGTAAAAGCGGTGTTATTGTATGGGGCTGAGACATGGCGAACAGCAGTTAAGTCAAATAAGCAAATACAATCAT
>NC_068986.1:70388947-70390047 GCF_001194135.2 Octopus bimaculoides | reverse complement strand
TGGCGAACAGCAGTTAAGTCAAATAAGCAAATACAATCATTCATCAACAGGTGCTTGTGTAGTATACTTAAAATCAGATGGCCCGAACATGTAAGCAATATGGAGCTATTGCAAAGAACGAATCAAGTTTCGATTAGGGAGCAAATATTTAAGAGAAAGTGGAAGTGGATTGGTAGCACAATTAGAAAGGACACACCAAATGCAGCGAAAAGTGCTTTACAGTGGAATCCGGATGGATATAGAAAGAGGGGTAGGCCTGGGGGACATTCATGGAAGAGTATAAGTACAGAAGCGAAAAATTATGCGACATGGAATTCAATTATAAGTGGCCTATACTCCGCGTTGGAGGGTTAAAGGCAAGAAAGAAGAAACACTAGCTTAATGATAACTAAGTTATTTTACTAAATTCTTTGCTATATTTAAAATTAATTGAAAGAAACACAGAGCATGTCAACAGAAATACGGTAAAAAAAGGGTTAAAGTCTGATGTTTATTGTTGCTAAACCATTAGGTTATAGGGAACATAAACAAACCAACATCAGTTATCAAATAGTAGTGGGAGACATACATAGACATATACACACACAATGGACTTCTTTGTGTTTCCATTTATGAACTCCACTCGCAAGGCTTTGGTAGAAGACAATTGCCCAAGGTGCCTGCAGTGGGATGAAGCCCAGAACCATGTATTTGGGAAGTAAACCTCTTAACATATATTTGAATTTATTCTTATGTATGCATTGTCAGAGTGTACCAACAAATGGTTTTTTTACACTATTTGCATATGGTCATGGACAGGTGATTCAGTTTGCTTCTGATTTGGTTCATGTATGTGATGTTAAGCCACAAAAATGGTGAAGCATCAATGTTCATTACACCTGAATGGGATCTGGGGTGAGTTATTATGCCTGTCTATGACTTTCAGGTGTTTTAACACCCGGTGCTTTGATGAGGTCATCTTCATTACCCCAAATTGCAGCCAATATGCGAACAAGCAAAGCACATACATTATGTGCGTTCAAGAATGTCTACAACACTAAGGCTGCTTCTACTTCATATTTGAATATATATATATATATATATATATATATATATATATA
>NC_068986.1:70372074-70388731 GCF_001194135.2 Octopus bimaculoides | reverse complement strand
CCTCCATTCTCACCACATGTCCATACCAGCGCAATCGTCTCTCTTGCACGCCACAACTGATGCTTCTAATGTTCAGCTTTTCTCTCAAGATACTTACACTCTGACGGGTATTCACATTGACATTACACATCCAACGGAGCATACTGGCTTCATTCCTTGCGAGCTTACGTATGTCCTCAGCAGTTACAGCCCATGTTTCACTGCCATGTAGCATGGTTGTTCGTACGCATGCGTCATACAGTCTGCCTTTTACTCTGAGTGAGAGTCCCTTTGTCGCCAGCAGGGGTAAGAGCTCTCTAAACTTTGCCCAGGGAGAAAAACTATTTCACACTGAGGTTACAAATGGGTCTTTTACGAATTATTTACCGTATTTTTAAAATCATTTTCACTTAAAAATATTTTGCCCATCATAAATGGACAGGTTTCTTCCCTTTCAGGGTTGTTATTTTTGGAGTATTTTCCCATTATGCACTGTTTTGGGTATTTATACCCCCAAACCCTGAATATCTCAATAACTACTAGTCTGATTTACGCAAAACTTGTTTTCAGGGCCACTTTACTTTCAAAGTATTTTTCCCATTATGCGCCAGTTTGGCTGTGTAACACTGCAAGCAAGCAAGATTGAACTTCACTTTTAATGTATGTATATATATATATATATATATATATATGCACACACATTTATATTTAGTTTCTACATTTACATGTATATATATAGTGTATACATGTGGTGGGGAAGGTTTGACAGGGTCAGATTCAGTGCAGAGGCAGGGCTCAGTGAGTGTATAGTCATAAACAATGATTTTAGAACATCACTTTAACTGTGGCAGATGGGTTTTCTCAAGCGCAATGAATCATCAATCTTTTATCTTCTCAGTAAAACTCAGCATTTTGAGATCAGTCGTCAGTATTTAGTCCTATGTCTTCATAAGTATACATATACATTATATATTGCACACACAGATGCATATATGCATATTTCAATAAAAACAGATATGATTAATGTCTTTATTTTATGTACATGTATGGGTTTCTCAAGCCGATTGTCATTGTTATGCAAGACGATTGGCCTGTTGTGTAATCTGAGTTTCTTCTTCAGTATTACTGAGTAAGTGAGGCAAGTGGTTTATGCAGCAGGCTAATAAGTTGCATAAAAGCGACAATTGGCTTTTGGAAACATGTGCATATTATATAAAGCATTAAAATGCAATTATGTTTTCTGATTTTATAAATGCACGATATGTACACTAGCCTATCCAGAGATATGTTGGTTACTGATAACATGCAGTGCTTTCCAGCACACTTTAAATTTTATATATATATATATATATGTATGTGTGTGTGTGTATGTGTAAACAAGGACATCCAGCTGTAGAAAATCTGCCTCAAGAAATTTTATCTGACCCATGTAAGCATAGAAAAGTGGGCATTTAATTATGATTATGTACACATGCACATCATATTAATATCTACATATATAAGCAAATACCCACACACATGCTCACACATGTACCACTGTCAGTTTCTCACTATACTATGGACATTCTTTCCTCCTTGGACTTTGTACCTGTTGTATAACCTATCCAGACTTATCAGTGTTCTGTTTGGTTTTTAAATTTCTTCTCTCACAGAACTGAAAGAATTTTTTCTTATGTCAGTGTTGTATCTAATTAATTTCCCTTCAACTTTTCTATTTTGCTAGCACTTCTTATCTTTTCCTTCCTCTCTTTCTCACTGTTCTTGTTCAATTTTCACATTTTTCTTCCTTCTATTTATACACTTTACACATCTCCATGTGCCTCACCACTTTTCTTCTTAGAGAACCAACATTTTCGTATCTGTATTTCAATTCTACGTTTTTCCAATTTTCACTCATTCTTTTCTTACTTTTCTTTCCTGTCCTTGAACTCCCACCTTTTCCCCCTCTTTTGTTCCATTATTCATGCTGTTCTTTCATGCAGTAACATCTCACACCCATATCCTTGCATATACTTTGATCACCCCACCCTCGTTTCTTTTGCTCTCCCTTTTACTTCATGTTTGTGCCTTCTCCCACCTACATATACATACATACACTCACCACTAATGCTCTCATCATCACCATCATTTAATATTTGATTTCCATGTTGACCTGAGTTGGATGGTTTGACTGGATCCAATTGGCAGGAGCACTGCATTCTGATCAATGTCTGCTCTGGAACCGTTTCTTCACCTGGATGCTCTTCTTAATGTCGACCACTTTGCAGATGGTATTGAATGTTTTTTTTTTTTTTTTTTTTTTTTTTTTGCACCAACACTAGTGAGGTTGCTATGTAGCTTGCAAGACTAAAATCCTCATCAACTCACTAGAGAGGGAAGCAGCTTTATACTAGGTAATGAAAAGTTAGAGTAAGTGCATGACTGGAACTGGTTTCTTGCTGTAAAAGAGATACATGACTGCTCACAGTATACAAAAGTTGGTGGGAGTAATTGGTGTGAAACTGGAAAGTAAGATGAGGATGGTGGTGATGATGTCTTAGGTCTTCGCTGCAGAACAGGGAGAAAATCTGGATAGGGGTAGCAAGAGTGTATGGAGAACACTGGTAAAAAATGATTTTGGGTTGTGAATATACTGAATGATGAACAAAAGTTGAGTTGGATGGAATGTAGTGGGGAGTAGATGACTAGAGAGTGGGAAATGTATAGAGGTGAATGTGGTAAATAGTGGAGGGATGATTAATGATTAGTTTAATTTTGGGGAAGTTGGTGGGGAGTAGATGCTTATTTGCACTAATGTAGGGAGAAGTGCAGCAGGATGGTAATAATACAGTAGACAGGAGAATGATAAGTGAAAGGGAGATAGCGTATGGTTGGGTAGGTTGTAAGAATGATTGAAGAGAAAGATGTGTGTTGGGAAAGTGAGGGATGTATGGTGACATGGGTAAGTTAACAGGAAGTGAAGAGCGAGTGATAATTTGGTAGCATAGATAGTGGAGCGAACAAAGTAAACTGTGAATAAAGAGGGACAATGTGATGAATAAAGGATGGTTATCAAGTGAAGTGGTTCCAGATAGTGAGAAAGATAACTGGTACCACAAACAAGTGACAAAAAATATCTAGTTCTGCTCTCGTTTTATTACAGTAATAAAATCTTGCAGTTAGGCTAGTGATTAGTAATAGAGAATGAAGAGGTGAAGAGGAAGGGTGAGGAAATTAGGTGTGGGGCCGAATTGTGTATGTAAATATTGTGCTTCCAGAGTTTCAGTTTTTATGAGATGGGTGAGTTGTTCTGTTTGTCATCTCCTTGAAGTTCTAAGTCCTGAGATCAGCTTTCACCATTTTGACCTCTGTCTTCCTGGGTTTCCACCTTAAATGATTGGCACCTCTTTATACAGCTGTTCTTATCACATGACCACACCAACACAAACTTCTCTCTTGCACAGAACATTTAATTCTTTTTTTGCCCTATTTTTGTCTCAACATATTTTGTGCTTTATCATTCATGCACACTGATTTTTCACATCTTATAGAGCATACTAGCTCCATTTCCTTTTAGTCTTTGCATGTTCTTTGCACTTAGAGCCCACATCCCACTGCTATGTAGTATTGCTGTGCATACACAAGAGTCATAAAATCTGCCCTTCACTTTGCAAATGAACCATTTTTTTAACAACAGCAGTAATAGCTTTCTGAATTTTTTCTAACCAGTTATTCTATCAACTATACTTTCAGAACAACCTCCTTTACTGCTAATTAGGTCACTTAGATAACAGAAGTTACTACCTCGAGTTAGTAGATAGGGATCCTTCTGAGCAGTTGAGAAAATTTATTTCTTGTGTTCTTAGTACTTATTGCTCCTGCATATCTGCTGCACACAATGTTTACTTTCTCTGTTAACCTGCCTGTGCTATCACTACACCTTTTGTATGTCCACAGTTTGCATTAAGTGCCCTATAGAATTCCTACCAACTCCTTTCTTCTGTCTGTTTTCTACTTACTAAAATTTTGGTCTTTGCTAAGATAATTTTTAGGCCTTTTGATTACAGATTTAGTTATAAGAACAAGGTCATCAGTATTTAGCAGTTCCCATGGGAAACTAGTCTTAAACTCGTCTGTTATGGCCTGAGGGACTATGATAAAAGGAGAAAGCTGAGAACTGAACCCTGACGAACTCCTTGCACATTAAATTCATTGCTATGTCTATTGACTCTTATCTTACTGACAGCACCTCTGTACATAGCATGCGTCTTTCACCAGCCACTTGTCTACCTTTAGCTTCCTAAGTGACCACCAGATCAGAGAATGAGGGACTCTGTTCAAAACTTTCTCTTGGTCATCAAATGCTAAGTACAGAGGCTTACTTTTAGCCAAGACCTGCTGTCTCACTCAGAAGAGGGCATCTGTAATATTTTTTCCTGACACAAAACCAAACTGCATTTCATTTAGACTAATTGTTTCTCTAATCAAATGAGCTTATAACTCTTTGTAACTTTCAAGAATTAGTCAAGCAATTTGATATCACTGTAATTCTATCTAAGGCATCTCCTTTACTCTTGTAGCAGTTGACTATAGTGCTGTTGTGTTAGTCATTTGGTATGACATCTTCCTTTACAACCTGACTGACTAAGCAGGTAACTAGGCTATATCCTGCACTACTATTTATTTTAAGTATCAGTAATTCCTGAAGGCCCAGAGGCTTTTCCTGCTTCCATTTACTTAATTGCTTTTATCAACTATAATGGCTGGTCCCATGTTAGGATAACTTTCATTCTTCTGTGCACCCTTTACATTTAATAGACTTTCATAGTAGCACTTGCATGCCTCTGACTTTCCATAGTCATGAAGCCTCTCTCTCACATACATGCATACATTACATACGATGGTTATAAACAAATGTCACCATCAGACAGACATGCAGTGTTCCTCATCTCTAACCTTCCAGAAAACCTATCTGGTCATAACCAAGTATTACTTTGCTTGGAAACCGCTAAGGTTGGCTACAGGAAGGGCATCTGGCTATATAAAGTCTGCCTCAACAAATTCCATCTGACCTATGCAAAACTTAATCTTTATTTTTTTTTTTTTAACAAGATTTCTCTTTACCTAATACCAGATATATGCTACCTTCCCAGCCTGATTTAATGTAGATGGTTGCTATTCCTGTGATGGCAACACTATCTCTGATTGAATGATATTATGTATGAATGTTCTGTCTCTCTGAAGAAATGATAATGCAATTTTACTATATAATTTACATTAAATAACTAATAATCATTTTTTGTTAATGAAATGTATGTAAGATGGTGTAACTAAATATTTTATAAATCTACTTTGTCATATATATATTATATGCTTACATATCTACTTTTTCATTCAGTTTGTTTCAGTTTTAAATATGTATAAAAATACTGAAATTCACTTCACATTATACACAATGGAAATTTTTTTTCTTGAATTCTGTTGCACCATATTAAGTTTGAAAATTATATATAAATGAGTGATTATTTACATTTGACGGATATTTCTCCTCATCTTGTTTGTTGTTAACACAATGTTTCGGCTGATATACCCTCCAGCCTTCGAAGGCTGGAGGGTATATCAGCCGAAACGTTGTGTTAACAACAAACAAGATGAGGAGAAATATCCGTCAAATGTAACTAATTCCTCATCTCTTAAATATAGAACTGTATAAATGAGTGATGTTATACAAGAGTAAGTATGTTAGTAGATTGTTGCCTGCTGTAGTTACTAACTACATACATTGAGTTTGTTGCCTGTTGTGCTGTTCCCACAGTTGAGAAGGAATCTAATTGTTAAAGACCTTTTTCTCAATGAAAGTGAGTTATCTGTATGTAAACAAAGCTACTGAAACAGAACCTACACGAAGCCTCCTCCGATACAGTTTTGAAAATAATATGCAATGAAATGGTAACTTTTTAAAAATATTTTTTAAGACTTACCCATATGCTCTTTTGTAGAAATTTTCTTCAGAATGAATCTTTTTTTACTTAATGGGGTGTGATTTGGCAAAAGCAATAATTATCAAAGTACAATCTTTTGTTATTTAGTTATATCACTTCATATTTTTTTATATTTTAGTTCAAAACTTCCTTTTGTAGTTTTAAAGCTGATGACCTTGTGTCGATATTATCATTTTCTCATAGAACTAATTGAACTGGTTTTTTCTTATCTTAGTTATTTTTATCATATGCATAAATAAATTTTATACAGTACAGTGTGTTTATGCCTGATTATATCAGATTAAACTGTGCATATTAGTAAATGTTAAGAGTAAAGAGACAGTGTTTCTTTGTTTTATTCATGCCTTAAAGCTTTAAAATACTGAAATGGTTGACCTTGCTTATATCATTCATGTTTGGTATTTATGTTTGTTCAGTCTGTCTTTAAACAATAATGATATACTAACAGCTTGGAAATTTGAACTTTATTACATAGCTGCTGTCATGCTTTGCATTTTAAATGAGATTGATAATTGAAACATAATAGTTTCTTAATGTCCATTTTAGTTTCTTATTTTCATTATTGTATATTCACAAAATAGTTGATAGAGAATGTCTGCATTTTATTTTTCATTTCAGTTTTGCAATATGTTTCAAAACATTTTCCAACTTTCTGAATTAAAAAAAAAACTAAGAATAATACAGTTTAGCATTTATCACATAACTTGTTAGTTTGATATTCTGTCGCATACCAGCATCAGAAATGTTTATGGAAGTGATATTAAAGATTGGGACTTGCTAACACACAAATAGACAAAAGTGTTTATTTGTATTATGATGTAAGTTTCATCAGTTCCAAAGTGTTGTCTCTTTACCTTGATGACTTAGTTTTATAATTGGAGTTGTGAAGTCAATATTTCCAAGATTGATAAAATTGGTATTTTACTATGTTATTTATAATAAAAGCAGATACTACAAGCTCTAGCAAATCCACCGTTCTATGATTGAGGCATAAAATGGAGTGAAGTCATAACAGCAATATGTATTGAGAAATGTGTAAATAGACTTGATAGATTACTGGGTGATGTCTTAGAGAAATCACATTATTGTTGGTGGTATAGCATTCTATTGCAGCTATATGATGTGTTTGCGACTGACATGTGATAATTCACTCTCGAACTGAAATAAGCTCCCAACCTCTGTATCATTATGTGGACCACTCCCAACAAAAGCCAGAGCTTTCCTTTACTACCCAAAAAGTATTAAGAAAAAAATGTTATTTAGTTTTACTTTTATTTTAGTTGTTTACACTATTTTATGCTTGTTTATACTCTTATTCATTCAAAGTTCATAAATGTCCTTATTTAAATTATTACTCATATTCCCTTCAATAATATCAATATGATTACAAAACTTTTTTGTAGACAACATTTTCTGTTTGGTTGACACTACTTTTTAAATTACTGGAGTCCACTGCTCTACTCATAGCAACGTATAATTGACCTTGTGTAAACATTGGTGTAGGTGAAAATACACCTACACAATCTAAAGTCTGGCCCTGTGCCTTATTTGCTGTGAGTGTGCGAGTGCCATCTTTATGGTTGCAAGAAATCAAACCAAGACTTAGCTATCACTGTTCTATGTGAATAATATCTGGATGTTCTGGTACCATGGGTTATTTTGATTGACAAAACTGAGATGTAAACAACAGCTGCTTCAATTAGCCATTTCGAATCCTGCTCGAGACTGACACACTTCAATAACCACTAAATAATCACACACACCTTTTCCATTTTATTTTTGCTATTAACCGTCCTCGCAACTCTCTTCGTATCTATGATGGGGCCACAAGTTACTTGTGGTCAGTGAATTTTTAAAATCCAGAGTTACTCTTGGTCGGTGCATTTTTAGTAAAAATGTGAAGGTGGTTTATCAATTCAAAAATCGATATCCATGAAATAATCATACTTTCTGATTTCTTAATACTAAAAACCTTCCTGATGATCATCTTTGTAATCCCCCAAAATATCATAACCATTGATCCAGCTGTCTGGCTGCGAAGTGGGAACAGACAGACGGATATAATGCCCATTATAGTAAGATAGCAAATCTACCCATCTATGATAAAGAAATAAAGGGATGGTATCACAAATCTAAACCCTCTAAATTCATGAACTATATGGGAGTGGGAAATCCAGAGTTAATCCTCATTGCTGGAATTTTAGCAAAAAGAAAAATCATATGTGATCTATTAATACAAAACTCATTATCCACTAAATAATCATACTTTTTCATATTTTTTGCACTAAAAACCTTCCTGATTACCTCCTTTGTAATCCTGAAAAACATCATGACCATTGGTTCAGCTGTTTGACCGTGAAAAGAGAACAGATAGACAGACATAACGCCCATTATAGTAAGATATAATATTGACTGCCTTTTACTACATAAGTTCTAAGTGTTAAGATATTACTTTCATTAGTTACAGCATGTGCATATAAGTTTAGTGTTATTTTGACTTAATATTTACATTGCAATTATTTGGTTTACAAAAATTTCAGACTAGTCTTGTATATGTGGTGGATAGTAGCTAACATTTACTATTTGTGCATTTTAACATTGTATGCATAAGGGTATCCATTTGATAGATTACACAGATTCAGTGGTGCCCTGAGCATTTAATAAATCTTGAAAAATCTTTTTAAAATTATTTTTTAAAATTTTAAACTCTTGCCGAACTTGTTATACATGTTGAAACCTTCAGTACAAGTATGACAGATGTAACTAAATTCAGCATTAGCCTATGATCAATAGCTATAAGTAGCCTTTTTTGTTTTGTTTTTGTCTCTTGCTGGACAATATCCGGTGTGTCTGTTCATATCTTTTAGACAACATTATCTTGTATGTTCTTAGGAGTGGGGTATTTGGTTTTTTTAGCAGTTCAGGAAACTACTTTAGGCATTCTTAGGGAAATTTATAGCTGTGTATTATATTCTCTTTCATTTGAGCTTTACGATTTAGACTGGAGTAAAACTTCAGTGTTATTTTGTTATGAGACAAGAGTAAAATATGAATTGAAAAGTGCTAGAAATTTATTGAATATAAAACGTGTGTAGAAATATTGCTGATGTGATGGATGGCTATTTTATCATGAAGATAATATCAAATTGTGTTTTGGGAGGGTTTTTTACTCAAACACATGCAAGAGAGAGGGCATGTCATTGATGAGGTCACAAATAGTGATGAAAGGGCTTTGACAAACAAACAATTAGTTTGTTGGTTAGATAATCACAATCATACTTTCTGATTATTTTAATGTTAAAAACCTTCCTGATGATCGTCTTTGTAATCTCGAAAAATATCGTAACCATTGGTCCAGCCATCTGGCTGTGAAGAGGGAACAGACAAAGTGATGAACAGACCGACGGACATAACTGATTGACTGGCAGAAAAGAAGTGATATTGACCCAGTGCATGTGTTTATTGTTATTATTGATATAATGACCTCCCCCACCCTCCCAGAACAAGAATTGGTTCAACACAAGAACCTTGCAAACCAAATACAAAAATGAAGATAACGTCTAAGTTTGTTGGGATTTTAGCTTTAGTATTTAAGGCAGAGGATTGACAGAATCATTAAAATGTCAGTCAAAATATCTTAGGGTGTTTAGTTACAGTTCTTCATCTTCTGGGAATTTCTTCCCTTAAATTTTTGCCCTTCTGATTAACAAGCTAATGTCATTGATATTGGAAGAAAATGTATTTAGTTAGTGATAGTACTTAGAGCACTGTTTAAGTAAAAATACATATTTTTAAGGGTAAAAATTATCTCAAACCAAATTGAAGTGATCTTGAAACAATTTTTTTACTCATTAGATAATACCATCAAATCAGATTTTTGATGCCTGCAGTTTATTTTTGAATGATAATAATTCTTGAATAGGTATCAAAGTATATAGGAATCTTGTTGTATTTGGGGATGGTCATGTTGCCAGTTTAGCCAATAAATAAGAATCATTTGTTTGAGAAATAAAGAACAGTTATTCTGGCTGTAAATACATTTGCTTCAGTGAAATCCTTCTACAAAGATGACTTGCTATAGTTTGTTGAATCAGTTAATCCATAAATTGAATGTAAAAACTCTTTAATGTTAATCATGAATATTCATTGAACCACTCTACAATTGACTCCATATTTATGTTCTACATTTTATGACTTTGTTATGGACACTTTTACTATGAAAATGTAATGCACAGTTTCTGTATACCCAAATTATATGCTGTTGTCTTATGTGCTGCAGCAATGGTTCTCCAATCTTCTTACTCAGTGGCAGACAGTACATACATATGTTTCAAGTGCAGACTTCATATAAGCCCCTCTCCTTGCTTCCCTGTTTGATGCTGTGTGTAATATCAGTACTTGTAACTTAAGACACACTTGTTACTTAAGGGCTAACTTTCATCAATCATAATATAGTATCTTTTATCTCGTGCATGTGTGCAATGTGATGCTGATCAGAGCTGTACAGTTGGTATACAATTTCCAAATAACTCCTTAGTTTATGGTATCTTCAAATTCGATTCTTCTATTTGTAATTGACTAACTATATAACATGCACAACCAATATGCATCATCAGGCTACTGTTAAGCACCCTAATCTCTTAAAGATTGGTTTTTCAAAGTGACTGGTATGATGTTAGGACTTCTTTATATTTATTAAGTACTACACAAACAATTAAGCATAAGAGCATTAATTATTGTTTATATGAATTTCTATTTTAACTGTTAAATTTCTCTATAGCTTGTGTGTTATTTTTTAAGAATGCCTTACCATTTTTAACATTGTGATGCATTGGTTTTCTTTACTATTGCTATATATCACCGATATTCTGATCAAGGATATCTCTCTTTCAACGTTAGAGGCATTGGCATAGCTATGTGGTTAAGAGGTTTGCTTTCTAACCATATGATTTTGGAGTCAGTCCCATTGTATTATATATGTATATCCCCAGGTTGATCAAATCTTTGTGAATGAAATTAATACACAGAATCTGAAAGGAACTTGTGTTTGAGTGTGTTTCCTTACCTTGATAGTTGTAAATGAGTTTCCCTTCTATACCAGTAGTATCTTTCATTTCCAATCTTCTGTGAAAACATGTCTGACTGTAGGGTAACATTTGGAAACAGGTCAGGGTAGGCAACAGGTAGAGCATCCAGTTGCAGAAAATTTACTTCAACGAATTCCATCTGACCCATGCAATCACGGAAAAGTGGTTGTTAAAATGATGATTTTTAAATGTTATTAACTTCTATGCACAAGTAATTCTATTAATTAATTTTGTGGCTTTTAGCATTTGATTTTTATTGTTATATTACTGATGATAGGTAAAAACAAAATTTTCTGGAATTTGAACTCGGAATTGTGTGCTACTTAATTAGATGTTGTAGAATATCTTATTTGGCTCTTTGCCACCTCTACCAGTTCTATTGAACTCAGAGTATAATTAATAAAGATTTCTGATTTAGACACAATACTATATTTTGTCAAAAGGGTACTACAGTTGATTAAATCAAATCCAGTACTTATTTTATTAACCCCTTAAGGATCAAAGACATTGAAGGTAGGATTTGATCTTTGAACATAAAAGAAATGATTCACTGCATGCTGAAAGAATTATAAAGTCATAACAATAAACTACAAAATAGCTAACATGATTGTACAATTTAATTAGAAATGTAATAACAACCAGTTCTCTACATCAAATTGAAATAGAAACCTATATCCTCTCTACCAAAGTAAATGACTGAATATCTACATACTGTGAATCTGCTTTGTCAGGGCTGATCTGAGCTTACAACTGCATAAATGAAAGGTTTCTTAGTAGAAAAAAAGAGTCAGTTTTGCAATGGCTTGGCATCACAATTATTGGTGAGATACATGATAATCTTTTCAACTGAATGTGTACTAATGAAAACTTTTCTAAATTTTCTGGTGCAGTAGGCAGCTGACCTCTCTTATGATATCTATGTATGCCTAGGTTGAAAGTTAAAGTAAAATGTTTTGTTGCCCAAGCCATTTGTGACTCACTAGACTTCTAGACGGAATTAAACAACCTAATGTCTGTGCCTTTCTCAAGACGATTAGTTACCTGTTAGTATATAAGTGAAAGGGATAGGACTGGAAATTGAAAGAGGATTGTGAATTCTGTTCTATATTGATCTCCTCTCCAGCGAGGATAATAATTTCATATAGATACAAACCCACAGGACAGAAATGCTACTATTTGTACATTAGTAGTATATATATAAAAATTCAATTCAACCTGAAATTAGCAATAACATTATTCTTATTCTGTGATACTTTTCATTGTTATTCAACTATAACATTGTATTTTCTAAATATATATATTTTATCTCTATAACAACCTTTTGCTTCTCTGAACCGGTCAACTGTATATGGCCATTTTGCATAATCACTTTTCTTAATGTTTTGTACTAGAATTCCTTCTGGAATTCCTTCATGTTCACACAATCCCTGCAGATATTAATCCACAGATATTCAAATTGAACATCAATTTCACCAGTTCCAGAAAACCCCAAAAGGTGATAGATATAGCCCCCTCACACACACTAAACCATAGCATTTTTTTAAAAATCCAGTCTATAGCATCTATGGGTTGTTCCTAAGTGTTTGATTTTTCTCCCATGTTATATGTTCCCATTTGATATGAGCTGACCTGGACAACTAAGGACTTGTTTAAGAGTATACTGCATTAAGAAAAGAAAGCTCTGAACTGGAAACTCATTTAATTTCCAGTTGCATGGCAGACATCAGTTCCGCTACTAAGTCTATAACAGTATTGTTTGTTCCCTGTCTTCTGTGAAAAGCATGCCTGGCCATGGGAAAAAATATATGCTTGCTTGGAAACTAGTGAAGATTGGCAACAGGAAGGGCATCTGGCCTTAGAAAATCTGCTACAACAAATTTCATCTGACCCATGGAAAAGTTGATGTTAAATGATGAGACTTTGCAATCCTCTTGTTTTTTGTACCTGATTATGGATGACCCTTGTATTTTATATTTCAAATTTTGGGTAATTGAAATAGCTTCAGAAAACAAGCAAATAGTGCTTTTGTTAGAATTGCATGCTAAAAAATTCAATTAGATGCGAATTGCATATTCTTGTGTAATTTCAAATATATCATCTCTTGGTATTCAGTATAAAATGACCTAATTAGTGGACCAACATACATTTTTACATAATGAAGAAAATTCGTTAAGAAATGACATTGTCATAGGTTCTAAGATGACTGTGTACCTCATGACAAATTTCAGGATCCTTGCCTGTACACTTCACTGTAGTACTTACATTAGCATTCCATTGAATTAAGGTGTATCTTGTCTGCATACATATGCAATAAACTATTGGTATATTAAATGGTCTCTGTCCCTTGCATTATATAGTGAAAGTTGTGTGACCTACATTCTTTCCAAAGAATGTCACTGTCACAAATATTCTGAGACCACTGTCAAATGGGATTTTGTGCTTGTGGTGCCATATACCAGAATTTGAATTCACTGAATAATGTTAAATATTGTTGAAACCTTGAGCATTTTCCTAACAATTATATTCCTGTCAAGAACAAGCGCCTTTCAAACTCTGAAAATCTTTGTAAACAAAACAATTTCTTCTACACTTGTCTCTCAAATTTTGATAATATTCATAAACAAAACGTGCTTATTTACAATTATAGAAAGTCAAACAAGCAATAGAAAGAATTGTTTCCCCGGTACAGCACTTTTTATATGGAATAAGACTTTGGTAAATGCAATGATGCTATGTGTGGCTTCTAATTGTTCAGTAAAAGCTTTTTTATACAGTGTGCAGCACCTAATCATTTGAAAATGAACTTTTAGTTGTTTTCTCATTAGTTAAAAGCTATATTTTAGGAAGGTCTAAAGAGTAGGAGATAATACTCTCGTAAAATATCTGATTCTGCCTGCCTACCATTTTCTATAATAAGACCACATTTGAGGAAAGAATATCGATTCAACTGCAATGTATTGTCTTATTGGTTTTGAAAGGATGAAAGAGGTAACTTAATGGATTTTAATCCAGAATGAAAACCTAACTAAATATCATTTTCAAATTTTGACACATGGCCAGCAAGTTCAGGGGAAGGGGTAAATCAATTACATTGACACCAGTGCTCAATGATGCTTATTTTATTGACCCTTGAAGGATGAAAGGCACAGTCAACCTAAACTAAATATCCTAACTAAATACCACAATGTGTTTAGTTTAGTTTTTGTTATTCCAATGTCATAATAATAATGGTGGTTATATATAAAAAAAAAACAAACTACAAGAATATAGAGAAACATAAGTTTATACAATATTTTAAAGCTTGTCAAACAATCTCTAATTTGGGAACTGAAAAACCTGTTTACATTAAACAAAACTGAAATAGTTAGGGATCTTATGGATGTTCATAAAGAGCACACAATAAAATCTGGATATCAATATTTTTTTTTTTTTGGCTTGCTTTTTAGCCAAAAAATATATAAATTTTATTGTAAGTTGTCTTGTCAAACTTTATTTCAAACCAGGGTTATCTGCTGGTGCTCAATTTTAAATCAAATATTTTTGAAAATAATTATAGTGATGTAGAAAATAAGATCTTAAGGTAAAGAGAATTTCGGTAAGATTCTGTGATGAAATGAATACCCAAAAACTTTTCTTGAAATATGACCACAAAAAAAAAAAAAAAAAAAAAAAAAAAAAAAAAAGGAATAATGGTATCTTTCAGACACCTGTCACTTCAAGATGCTTTCACCTTAATGTATATGTTGCCTGTTGAGAGCAAAGGAAAGCATCATTTTTGTTAAAGGCATCTCATTAGCTGCTTGAATACAAAAGTTAGTTTTTATAAACTCCTTTTGTTGAGAACATAACTTAGGATTTAGCTTCTTTACTGTTAGATTATCTAGTATAAATGCCATCCTCCCCATTTCATTATAGTGTTTCTCAGCATATTTAAATTTTTCTGTTTTGATATTGTTTCCTATAAGAATTTATGTTGAGATGTTAAAATTTATTTGTTGAATTTATTTTATGTAATTCAGATTTCCATGGCCACGACTAAAGCCGTTGTTTGTTAAAAAGTTGGATTCAGTAATGCAGCAGTTTAATGAAGAGTATCCAGCTGACCATTTGCTTATGTCTCCAAATGTAAAAAATGTTAAATTTGAAGAAATGAGAAATCGGATCATTAATGCTGTCAACAGATTTCATGGGTAAGCTTGTAAAAGTGTATTTTTGATGGGTGCTTCGCAAAGTTGCACCATTCTTTTGTCAGTAGTGTTGTATTTTTATCTTTTTTGTGTTTTTGTTGCTCTTTGTCTCATTTTTCTTTGTATTTAGGAATGAAAATATAAATTAATTTTCAAGTAGTGTTCAGTGAGTGTCTTCTTTGTTATTGATATGTTACTTTTGTCAAAATTTCTATACTCAACTTCAATCTAAATAATGGATGCATTTGATACACTTTGGATATGTCCCTGGAACGAAGTTCAGAAAAATATTTGCTATCTAGATGGAATAGTGCTGATGAGTCGTGCTAATATAGTAGCAAAGCTTTATGTGATAGAAGTTTGGAAGACTGCTGTTAAACATATCTATTGGTAAAATTAACTCTTTGGCTTTATTATAGTGAAATAAGTGCAGTTGTTTAAGAGGAGTGGATATTGTCCATTAATATTGAACTCTATTCTTGGCCTCCTCTTATTTATCATAGTCCTCCTGGCTATAACAGAGGAATTTAAGATTGGCTGCTCTTGGAAGCTCCTCTATTCTAATGACTTTGTTCTTATAGCTGTATCACCAGAACTAGAAAAGAAATTCCAGTTGTGGAAGCATGGCCTGGCATCAAAGGGCCTTAGAGTTAATTTAGCAAAGACTGAAGTCCAAGTAAGTAGGAAACCAGACAAATTACTACTCTCTTCAAGGAGATGGCTCTGCTTGATTAGAAAAGATGTACATGGAAATTCCATAAGGTGTATCCAGTGCAAACAATGGACACATAAGAGAATCAGTGGTGTTATAGGAATGTTAACAAAGGAATTTGTTTTTGTGTCTGGCAAATGTGCTGGTACAATAAACACTAAGAATATACAGAAAATAGACTTCTTCAAATGTTTGGGGGATCCTTACAAGAAGTAGATAACTTCCTGTATCTAGGGAGCTTATTTAGCAGTGGAGGAGGATGCTTTGAGCATATATATGTATAAATATATATATAAATATATATATATAGATATATGTATATATAAATATATATATATGTATATATAAATATATCTCTATATATAAAAATGAGAATCTGTGTGTGTGTGTGTATGTGTGTGTGAATCCCTAAAACTTGAGAACTACACAACCAATTTCATTCAAATTTTACACATGCCTTACTTAGGGTTCCAGTTGTGTTTTAGTCAAAAAATTTTTTTAACTTCTTGCATAGTTCGAGCCCACAGCAACATAATATCTCCTCCAGTATTTAAGTATTACATGTCAAAAATGAAACGAAAACACTCGTCAAATACTTTCACTTTAAAAATGAAACTATTCCACTAACTGAAACAATCACATTTCGATACTGTAATGACAGATACTTTCACTTCAATGGTGTGTGTGTGTGTGTGTGTGTGTGTGTGTGTG
>NC_068986.1:70348435-70365044 GCF_001194135.2 Octopus bimaculoides | reverse complement strand
GTTTGTTATCTCCCCCTTTTCTTAGCTCTCATGAAAAAAAAATTTCTAACTTCCAGTCAGCCATTGTTATGATCAGCCATTATTATGATTGACCGTTGACTGAACACTATTCAATTTTTTTTTCTCCGTGTTTTTCTCCTTGTCTCCGTATTCTTTCTGTTGAAGAGCGTAGCTCGAAACGTCAAAGACTTTCCGTATTCGCGAGCGTCATACTAATACATCCTTTTATTATTTACACCACCTGTCCTCGTCTGTTGTTTTTTCGTATATTCTCCCATATATATATATGAGAGAGAGAGATATGTCTGCGATATGTTGATGACACCTTCATACTCTAGCCCCACCTGGAAGATGCCCAAGTGCTGTTAGATCATGTGAACTCAATAAAGCCATCCATACAGTCACAGGGGAAAAAGGAAAAGACAATCAGCTAGCATTCCTGGATGTATTAACAACATGCACGAAATATGGATTGAGGTATCGTCCAGTGAAGGTCGGCAAGCGGTATACGGATCTCCACATTGTGTTAATAACAGGCAAGATGAGGACAAATATCTATCAATTGTAAATAATGTATATATTTCTGTGTGTGTAAATATATATATATCAATCAATATTGTTGTGTCGGGAGATTAATTCTCTTTTAGTTCCTTATAATTTAACACACTCACCTAAAGTAGCCATATCCAGCCCAGATATTCTAACCAGTTTTGTTTAAACTGATCAGGCTCAGCCTCTTACACCTACTATGCAATGCCATTCTAACAATAACCATGTGTATTATCAAAATTTTGAAGCTGCAAGATAATGCATGATGAATTCAATGTAGTATGAATAAATACTCATTAAATTTGAAAGATTGTGGTTGCTAAAGGGTTAAGCTCATTCAATCATGATGATAGTTTATAAAGTTTTAATTAAATTGTATGCCCTATGATTTCTTTAACTGATCACTTTCATTATATAGCATATGAAAAATGTGAAATATTAGTGTATTTTATAATCTGGTCAATTTAAACATTTGATTATATTATTTAATTTCAGTGCCCCTTTTACAATTCAAAGACTATGTGAGCTCATAACTGAACCAACCAGACACTATAAAAGGAGTGATAAATTTCTGAGAGGCATTGAGAAGGTAACGATGTGAATTTAGATCAATCTGCATTAGTTTTCAAATTTATTTTTTGTAATGTCTGCATTTGTTTAATGAAGAGAGAGATTGTTGTTGTAGCTAGTGTTTTGTTTTTCATTTTCATTTGTTTTCACAATGCTTTCATATTTTCATTGGTTGGCTTGGTCTCTGTTTAGTTTTTTTTCTGATACATCTCCCTGTAATACAAATAAAAGGCTTATGTTTGAAACACTATTAGAGGAATTCATTAATAATATACCCAGTCAGTTTTCTTGGAAATTCTCTATATTCTTCACCTACAAATCTTGAACAATATTCTACTTCACAGCAATTGTTTTATTTCTAATATTTTGATGGATGTATATAGTGCAAACTCCAGTATATCAGTATATTTATAATTTTTAAAATCTTTTTTTTTTTTACTTTTATTACATATTAACTAATTATTCAAGATACTTGTTCTTATTGCAAGTATTTTTTTTTATTTTGCAAGCACATTTTTCAGATTTTGATAAATTCACAAATAATTTTATCTTCAATTTGGCATATGGATTATTATTTTTAATTGAAAATATAATTCTTACTTTAGAGTTTAACTAAAGGTGTCCAGAGAAACCTTACCAAAGCAGAAATTGGAGCCCAGTGCAATCAATTCTTTGGCTCACCGGATCCTGTCAAAACCATCCAACCATTGCCAGTATGGAATATGGACATCAAATGATGATGATGAAGATAAAACGAAAATGAGATACATGAAAAAATTCTTGTATCAGTGATAGAAACCTAAATTCATTATGAATGCAGTGAAATCCCATAACTGATGAAACTGTAAATGTCATCCAATTTATTGGCAGTTCTATCATGCATTATACTGGTTCTATGATGATTCAAAGAAGTTTGCTGTAAATCTCCTGATCTTGAATTTTGTCAATGCCATTTTTTTTCTCTTTCAAGTGACCTACCTCTGTACAAGTATTACTGTGCAGACATAGGGAAGTTCAGGTAGTGTAGAGTGGATGTGTGTTTTATGCAAGAAGAATGGGGGAATATGTCGACATTATCCATCAAGAACAGCATATAAGATTTTGGGGGTGCATAATAAGTCCAGAACTGTAGGTGTAGGTATGTGCTTAGCAAGGTAGATAATAAAACTGATGTGGTTTGGGTGAATGATAGAATTAGTGGTTAGGTTTCCATTCATAATGTAATGATAGAAGTATAATTAGGTTTTGATAGTTAATGTATCTCTAATCTCTGAAAAAGCATTGAGGACTAAATGAGAAATGTACCCCAAGAACATTAACCCTCTTGATACCAACCTGCATGAGACTATCCTTGTTATCTATGGTAGAAACTTTTTGTTTTGTAGTAATTTAAATTAAAACCATCCATCAAAATTTCATGTTAATTTATTTTCCAAACACTAGCTTAATGATAAAGCTATTTTACTAAATATATTATTTTAAAGATTGATTAAAGTAAAGGTTGTGTTTCAGCAGAAATATGGTAATGTAAGGGTCAAGTATATGAATGCTGAAAGATTCCGGTGCTTATTGCAAACTTTCAGAAAATATATAACAAAAAATTTACATGAAAAAGAGAAGTGAATAATGAGGAAGATAACTAGGTATTTGATAATAATCATCTACTATGGGGGATAAGGTAGAGCAGAGACCACTTAGATTACAGGCTCTGAGAATGACAGGTGTCAACAAAATAACGTAAAGGCTGTAAGTATTGTTTAGCACAAAGAAACCCTTCAATTTCAAACAGCTCTTCTAGAGGCAAATATTCTTACAAATTCTAAATCTACATGTTATAAAATATTGCTGTCACATTTGTTGGTGTGTATATTCAGAAGTTATTTACTTCATTGATAATGTTTATGCAGTAAAAAATCTTCCAAATCTTGATCTGCCATGTTCTGCTTTTTCTATTACTAATATAATAAACTGTAATAATAGTAATTCACCAGAACTTAATTGCTAAATCTATTTTGCTTCTTTCTGATTGTATTGTTGCTCTCCCTAATCTTCACACCAAAATTTATATGTATTAAGAGACTGCTGCTTTGTGGAAAAACTCTGTTTTAGCATTTCTTTTAAAGACCAATTTTTACAGCCAAGTTTTCTTAAATCAATCTTTCATTACCCTTATTTATCTTCACATGTAGGATGTCCGACACTCTATAAAATATTAAAATAAAATTCTCTCCTTTTTCAGAATATCATGGTTGTTAGCACTGTGGATCCATACGGAAGGTTAGTACATATTTCAGTTGAAAGTACTTGACAATAATTTAACTTCAAAAATTTATATGTCCTTGTTAAAATAACCCATTTAAAGATAGAAATTGAAAACTATTTTTTTCCTTTTGATATCTGTACATTTAACGTTTTGCTCACTTTTATTGTTTCATTTTTAGCTACACATATAACTGTCATAAGATTTGCTTTTCTTTCTCTTTAGAAAAGTTGTTTGTGAGTCACGGAATATTGTTAATGGGATTGATATTAATGGACATACTGCATCAATACGTACCCCACCACACACTCCTCCACCATTGCCTGTACCTTCACCGCCTCTTTGGCAAGCAACTTCCATTGATTCTGCTACCATCTGGCCATCTTCTAAGTCTGATTCTGATAAACCAGACAGTCCGACATACGATGAAAACTGTGATGAACGAAATGTGTCGCTTAGTAGTAGGACATTACCTTCACCACCGCTACCAGGAACAGTCCATTCTACAGATTTAGGTAACAACAATGTAGAAATTAATAACTCTTCAATTGCAGAAGATAAGTGTGATAAAGAGGATTCTTCATCTTCTTTTGACTCCATATCTGATGACCGAGACTCTGTTCAATCTTCTACTAGTAGCAGTGGGGAAGAGTCTACTTTAAGTAGTGGTGATGATAATTCTCAGCAGTCTCCTACTAGTCAAAATGGTCATGAAGAAAGTACTGAACTATCTACAGCGGACAGCTGTGCCAATCATCAACCAAGGGAACTAACCCAGAAAGACCCATCAGCTACTGATGTATTAGCAGATATAATGCAACTAGAGGAAGAAAACAGTAGAAGTAAACTGGAGACTAAAATGGAAGACATTCAAACACAACCAGCTTCATCGGAGAGCAGTTCTATTTCTAACAGTTTCCATAGTGAGTCAATTCTTAATCATTTGTTCTCCTTGATAATGTTAAATTTTACCTATAAATACTTAACTTTTATTTGATTATTTTTCTATTAAATGTTACACTTTCTTTCTCTCTCTTGTACTTATATTTAACCCATTTTTCTTTATTTGCAGTTATATCTGAAGAAACTTCGAAAGTTCAGTTCATTCTTCCAAAAGATATGGTAAAGAACTGTGACAGTTCTGATTCAGTTACAAACAAATCCAGTTTGACAACAAACACTAGCAGTACTATTACTAGTTCTATTACAGCAAGTCATACATGTGCATCAGTACCCACAAATCAGTTACAGCCAGAGCTGTGCCAAGACTCAAGCACTCCACTGTCATCAACATCATCTTTCTCTTCACAATCTTTTCCCTCATCTGCAGATATTTCTGAAACCACTGATGTACCAGTGTCCCACCATGAACCTACAGTAAAGATCTGTTCTTCTGCTAATACCAGCACTTCAGAAGCTGCTACTGTAGCACAAGCAGAGTCTGCTGATAATGCTGACTCGGTTGTTACTGATATTGCTTGTACAGACAATTCAGTTTCTTCTTCTGATGAAATGACACCAGCTATATCAGAAGCTGACAATACCCAGATACCTCAACCAGATGAAGAGAGTAAGAGATGTGAGGAAGACAATGACAGCAACGAAGCATCTTCAGTCATGGAAACTAACTGTTGTCAACCTAATCAGATGCTGCAAAAGGAGGATGGAGGAACTAACAGTTCAGTTTCTGAAAGTGCTGATGTTTCTGCTTCCACTACAAGTGTAACATCTCCCCAAGTTCCAGAATCTAATACTCCAGATGAAGAACCAATGGAGTTATAGCTGAAGAATTTTTACAAGGAGACTTGGAATCATTGTTCCTGTTATTACCACCACAATTGCCCACATCTATGCATCATTCGTTATAAGTTATAATTTCTTTTAACCATTGCAACTTCTTATTGTATTACTTTTCTGGAAGAGAACAAAAAACGTTTATTTTAGCTCTGTTTCTCAAACAAAATAGCTTTTTATAATCCTGACAATTTGAATTTTGTTTTCCTCCACTGCTTCTTTTTATTACTTCTAATACCTGTTTAAGATCAATATTTCTTAAGGATTTTTTAATATTGTTCTATGTTGCACTTATTCTATGGAGCAGTTAAATTGAAATACTCTTTTGTTCTGTTGATTACTTGATATTTTTGTTTTACAAAGTACAGATAGCTTTAAAAGTTTTTTTCGTATATAAATACCTTATTGGTATAAATATTGGTTTATTGAGTAGAATGTTTTAAATGGTAATGGGAGGGTTTAGTACTGATACTAAAAGAATTCAGAAGTGATGTAAGACAAGTTACATTTCAAGATCTTAACCTTTTAATTACATTACTAAATTTGACTTCTTCCCTGGTAAAGTTATATTTTAGATAAAGAAATGAAAATAGTATGATCTTAAATTATCAAAAAGGGTTGGCTTTATGTATCTCATGGTTGCTATATTTCTTTTCTTAAAACTGTTTATTTTTATTTTAAAGAAGTTTTTTTTTTGTCATTATTATATCAGTTTCAGTCCTAATTTTTTTTCCCAACCCTTTTAGTGTTTATGTTCTTTGAAAATATAAACTTTAAGATGTTTCAATCTAGTCCAACTTTTAATTTTTTGTGAAGTGCCCTGTTTTTCTCTCCCAAAGAATTTATAATAAAGCATAACTTGCTTAATTTCAAAACTAATTTCTTTTAGTTCATCCCTGTGTCTATTCTATCTTCAAAGACTTTGGAAATAATTATTTTATCTAAAAGTACTTTTAATCATCATCCTGCCATTTTACTGTTTTTGTTGTGTTGTTCGTTGTCTTTTCAGTTTCATTTTTATGAATAGAACCAAAGTTGATTGTAGAAATGGGCATGTACTCTTTGAACAAGAACGTTTATTTTTTGTTCAGTGGTGGCTTAATAACTGCATATCTTTCAGTAGCATTGTTATTCTGGGTCAAGTTCTTGTTTTCAATTGTTTATAACACTATCTAGTTGGTTGTCAGCGGAGAAAAAACTGTTTTCTTCCAGTCTCAATATTTGACCAACTCAGAGCAACATTCTCAAATAAAGATTCCAGCAAACCACTTACAATATAATGTTTCTGATTTTGTTTCTTTATTTCCTTTTTCCATTTTTTTTCTCTGTGCCTGATTCATCTTGGCATAAATGTATAACAGTCTATGATATTTAGCTGAAGATAAAGCTTTGTTTTGTATTATGTCCTAGAGCTTATATTTAATCTTGAAGCGCAAGTATTTCCTCTCAACCTTTTCACTTAAAATTATAATTTGGAAACCATATTATAAAGGCGTGGTAGCTGGAAAATCAAAACACTGGAATAGTGAATTGAGTTCACATTTCATCGCATACATTGTACTGTTGTTGTCTAGGCAATTTACCTTACGTTCATGGCAAAAATTATGCTCCCAATTGATAATCTTTTGCAGTATTCACAATCCAGGTAGTGGGGTTTCAATGTTTGTATATCTGGCTTATAAAACCAGGTAAAATACATCCAAGGATATTGGTCACATTGGAATACCTGGTTAATATTGGTTTTATGCAGGGTTTTTTTTCTACCTTCATTGATACCAAAAAATATCATAAAACTAGTGTCAGCACAATTGGCACTTACAAAATATTTGCATTAATGTATTTTAATGTCATGAAATCTAATGTAATTTTCATATTGTTTGTATCTTTTTTTTTTTTAAACCTTAAACTGAAAAATGTAAATACTTAGATTTTTTTTAAATGTGAAAATAGGTGTTTATAATTTGCATTTTCTTGGTTAGAAATGACAGAAATGTAAATATCAGGACTTGAACCTAAAGTTCTCTGAATTTGTTAAAAATGTAAACTAAATGCAAGTATCTTACTGTATTTGGGTTGTGCTTGAGCTCTATAATAGTTGAAATGTAGTAGTGAAAGTCATATTTTGAAATATTTCTCATTTGTTTTTCATTACTCTACAATTAGTTCATCAGTTTGAAATTTGGAAACTTGGAAACTCCAACTACGTAAAAATTGTGGAGCCGTATTTCTATGGTAAATAAAAATATAAAATTTACAAGGTAACAACTGTTTACTTTTTTTCTTCAATGCATTCACAAAAGTATGAACTGGTTTAGACAAACATTTCAATTTTGAACGAACAAATATCATCATCATCATCATCATCGTTTAACGTCCGCTTTCCATGCTATCATGGGTTGGACGACTTGACTGAGGACTGGTGAAACCGGATGGCAACACCAGGCTCCAATCTAAATTTGGCAGAGTTTCTACAGCTGGATGCCCTTCCTAACGCCAACCACTCGGAGAGTGTATATAATAAAATTATATGAATATGGTTTTGTAGCTGTGTTCTTACTGAATATTATTAGCTACTACTAAATACAAAGATTCGTGAAGGGAGAAACTCAATATTGTAAAAATATAACAATTCTTTAGGGGAACAATGGAATGTGAAATGGTCTCCCTATGATCATCAAGGCAACTCTAGTGATGTTTCACCGAAGTATAAACTTCACTATATTTGCCAAAGTAGTAATGACAGAATCCGTGGGTTAATGTACCAATATCATATTCCTCAAATGAAAAGCATTAATAAGTTTAGAAAGTGAATCTTTGAGATAATTGCATTGTGAATTCTTGAATATGCACTTAGTAATTTACCTTGCGACTGTTTCTAATTGTAAGCTGTCTGGAGTTGTCTCCCATACTTGCCTTATAAATAAAAAGGCTTTAGGTTTCTAACTTCGTAATCAATATTTCACTGCTGAAGCAAAAATCTTTCCAGACAGTTCTTTCAGTTCATTTCATATGTACTGAGATCAAGTCACTGAGAGAGTAATTAAGGTCTTCTGTTCACTATCCTAATTTCCCACTCTTTAGGTAAAAATTTTATTCCTTTAATTACTCTTTAACAGTGACTAAATATTTTCACTTGATGGCAGTGACTTTTTTTTTTTTTTTTTTTTACTAAAAACCTCCACTTCTATCAGTTTAAATAATTTCCTCCAGTCAACTCTAGCACTCACCACACTCTGTCTCTTATACTTAGTTCACTTTCCTCACAACGGACTTCTCACTTTCTCTATTCTCTTATTTACTGTACTTATCTACTTGCAATCTCTTCTTTTTTAACCTATTCGCTTCCTTCTCCCTTCTGTTGGCTGTAACTTACCACTTTTTCATGCCTCACTGCAACAAAATCTATTGTCTTGGATTTTATTACTGTTGTTGTTGCCAATGCAAACTCTCATTGGTTACCTTGGATTCTGAATTGTTATAATTTCACTACATTAAATATGTTAACTCTAGCTTAACTATAGAAGTAATTAAATTGGTTGAATTATTGAAAAGTAGAACAGTTGAAGAAGCCTTATTTCCTTTCTGAATAAAGTTCACCTTGTGATCAATGTATGTCAGTTGTTTTCTCTTACCTTCTTATTTTATTAATAATAACTAGCAGTACCTATGGGAATTCCATGGTAAATATGAAATTTTGTGGATGGTTGGAAGTTTATATAGAACAATCAAAATTAGTGTTTCTTTTGAAATTGTTTATTCTGTATTATTTTCATTTAAAAGCGCCTTTCAATTCTGGTTTAGGCAGTAATTTAGGGACCATGACTTTCATATTCTCTCAGCAGTTCAGAGGTTCATTTATAAATCTAAGAGTTCACAATAATTACTGAGAGTATTCATGTCACCAACGTAACTTTCAACTATACATTTACAATTTTTTTTTCATGTTCTCTCTCATTTTCATTTTCTATTCTATGGTGAACACAATCTCTTATCTGTTGTAAATACTCACTCTATGATTCATATTTTCCCTTTTACACTTATGCTCCTGTGCTTGTTCTAGTGATTTGACCCTCTGCTTCTCTTTATGTTGTTACCTATACTGTTTCATTCTTTCTCTTGCTAGCTTACATTGTCATCCATATTTTGTAACCAAATATCAGTTTTCAAGTGAGCAGATGGTATATAGTTGCACTTATGTGTATGCATAAGTGCATACACATACTATGATAGGTGATGTAAAAAGTTTAGTTAAAAAAAAAATCGTTTTTCACTTTCCACTCACCACTGCCTCCACTGCTATCACCACCACCACTGTCATAACTTTCAGTAACAAAGTTGGGTTATTTGCCAACCAAGGTTGTTTCATTTCAGTTTAGTTGTTTGTTTATATCAACTTTTCTTGATGTCAATACAAAAAGAATAACAACATCCATGGCTATTTTGCTAAGTTGTTTCACTTTCGTTGAAAGATTTTTGTATTTATAATAAGTTTATTATTATACCTAACGTAAACCTTCTGTCCACCCATCGATGTATTATCAATGTAGATAGACAGACCATCAGAGAGTAGAAAATGTAAGAAATTGAATATTAAAATGTTATTTTCTTATCAGTGACAATATGATGTTTAAAATTTCCCTCTGTTAAACACTTTATATTTCTCTCTTTACTTTTCATTTCAACTGACTTTTTAACCATGTCATTCCCCTCTTCATGTTAGCATTTCTCTCTTTCTTTTCACTTCTGATTTCCACTAACCACATGACAGCATAATGCATTGACTGGCAATAGTACCACTATTCTCTCACTCTCAGCATAGCTACATCTCTTTAACCTCACCACCAGAACATCATCCTCTGCTTAACATTGTATTTCTAACTCTCTTTCTCTATATCTCTTCTTTCAGCTAACTTTTTAAACACATAACTATTACCTCACGTTAACACCGCTCTCCCTCTTTTTCTTTCTCTTGAACTAATCATGTGACAGCATAACGCTTTCAGCCATAGTGTTTTAATATATAGTGTATTAATATATAGATGATGATGATAATAATAATAAAAACTTAAGGGAACCTGTTTCTGAAACAATATTTGATTGAAGGTAACTTGAGAGTGATTGGAAACCAAGGTTATCAAAACCTGAAATGTTCATGTACATGAAATCCATCTGATATTAAGGGCAAAATTGTAAGGAATTCCTTGAGGTATTCATTCTGGCTTACTGAGGCTAGCTTTGCTTTTCAGCTCTCCGAGTAGTTGAAATAAGTATCAGTCTGTTATTAGGTCAACAGTACCAACTAACTCCCCCTTCTTTCAAAATTACTGGCTTTTGTGCCTAAATTGAAAGCAATTATTTACAATGTTTGTCATTTTGTTTTTGTGAGAGGGAAGTAGTATTTTGCATGGTTAGTGTTTTAAAATCATTTAAAGATAATTCGATGAGATTAATATGGGCAAAGTTACTTGAAAATGTTCCCTGTGCTGTTGTGAAGGAAATACTGGATAGATAAAAATTAGAAGATGAAGTAAAGAATTTAGACATCAGACAATATATTTCTTTTAAGCTCATTTACCATTTCAACTTCTTTCCATAATTTATGCAAATAATATATTGTATTATAAAATAAATTAAAATATTTTTCTTAGTTTACTGCTTGTCAATTAGTTTCAACCATGAGTAAATCCAGCTGTTTAGACAACTGAACTACTACTGGGTGTTCCATTTCACATGTGTAACCTGAACAGTCCTTGAGTATAATCAACATGACAGTGTGTGACGAAGCCAGCCATTTGAATTATAAATACAGTCTACTCAGTTTCATTCACAAGGCCTGGATTGATAGTCTTCTGTTAGAAGGCATACAGTAGGGTCAAATTGGTGATCTGTGCCAGAAGTATTTGTCACATACAAACATAGCAAGGGCAGACAATCCGGTCAGCAAAAAGTCAAATTTAACGGATCTTGTTCAAAACGGGGGCACCAGTTTTCATTTATGTTTTATGAAGTGTTTTTGGTACCGAAAGACTTTCAAACTTCGTATACTTATCTATTTTGTGTTATAGAACAGAAAAAAATTTTTGTATTCGGATTTATTTCATGTAAAAAAATTGTCTTATTTTGATAATTTCAACCAATCACTGACACGTATTCAGTTGTTTACACTTACTCCTTTGGCACTTTAAGCGGTGTAAAGCGTATTTAATCTCCATTACTTCTGACATTTTGCAGAGGCAACACACGTGTGTTCGTTTTCCCTAACCCTAACCGACTTGCTCCTTCCCTCAAAAACCATGCCTTGTGCCTATAATAGAAAGGTTTATTAGCTACTGCCAATATGCTTCAGCCATTTTTTGACAAGGAAATAATAATTTTTTCACCGCCGAGAATCGTTTGTTTACGTAGTCAGCACTTAATTTTTACGGCTGAATGGACATCAGTCATTGGTTGAAATTACAGAAATACGACAACTTTAACATGAAATATGTTGCAATATAATAATTTTTCATAAGAAGGCTAAGAGAAAAAGATGTTTTATATGACACATTCTACCAGTGTTCCAAGTTTCAAAGTGTTTCGTTAAGAAAATACTGGTGCCCCCGTTTTGAACAAGATCCAATTTAACTCCTTGCCATATATTTGCAAGTTTAATTTTATTTAGAAAACATACTTGTAAATACTTGAGATGTGGAATTTATATTATGTATACTGTTGTAAAATTTTAGATTTTGCGTAAGATAAATGGAAAAGCACAGTTCCTAAACACGTAACATTTAATCCATGAAGGAAAATTTTATGAATTGTTTCCCCAATCTGCTGTTTGCATTGTAGATTGTGATATCTACATACAGACAGACAATGAGAATAGTGTACCCCTGCAGATCAAATAAAGGGCTAGGCTTGAAATTCCAATACAACCGATTTCAACACAACACCTGAAAAAGTCTGGAGCATTCAACAGCAGAAATGTAAGTGAAAGTAACAATGAAGATGAGGACACCAGCCTAACTAATATAAACAATATAGATAATACTTGTACATATATTTTTGATTTGATAACAAATGTAGAATGTCCCCTCTGTATTTGACTTCCTCTTTTGTTTAAAACAAGGATTCTGAAAAGAGGTATTGTAGTGCTACTATGAAAGGTTATCAGATGCAAAGAATGCTGAGGGGAAAAGAGGACCTTCCGAGCATGGACCCAATAGAGGGACCTGCAATTCTAGTATACAGCAGTATGATAGATAAAGGAGTTAAGGATATGAAGATAGGAAAAGTTCTTGGTCCATCAATGATATTGATGGGTATGGACTAGTTACCTGCATCAGTCAATCAGATTATATAGGAAAGTGTCATACTCAGTGACTGGTATTGCAGCATTATAGTCAACTGTTACCATGGCAAAGCTTCATGCCTTACAAAGAGATAATGATGGGTATTGTTGGACCAGGTTATGCAAGTCCTTGAAAGAGTTATGGTTTGATCGACTTATGCAAAATTTAGCCTCGGAGAAGTAGACTAACTTTTGTGCTGGAGTAACCCTGCTGCACCTTGCATTTGATGACCTGGAAAAAGTCTTTGAGTCCTTCACTCAGTGGTCTGCTGAGTACTGAAGATGTAATGTATGGCTTGTGAGAGCCATGCAAGCCATGTTCAAAGATGCTAACGGTAAGTTGAGAGCAATTAGTAGAGTGACAAATTTAGTGTGCATGTAGGGGACCGTCAGGGCCCAATGCTCAGTCATTGTCTATTTATCTTAGTCCTCTGGGCTAGAGGAGTTTAACCCTTCAACATTTCAACCAGTTATATCTGACCAAAATAATCTACCTGTTTAAACTTCAAACTGGCCAGATCTGGCGTCTCACACTTACCCTAAAATATTCTAAAAATAGACAGTCATGTCATTGAAATCCCAAAGTTACAAGGTAATATATGACTAATTCAAATCAGTGTAATTAAATAAGCATTACATTTGACAGAGAAATCAATACTAAAGGGTTAAAACTAGATGACTATGACCACAATGTTATAGGATTAGAGAAGAAATTTCTGGCATGGAAGAGCCTCTAAATTAACTTGTCAAAGACTAAAGTATAACTATGAAAACAAACAGGACCCTGCTTTGTCAGGGAAATAGCCTTATTCAGTATATGGAATTACTATAAGTTACGTAATAAAACCAATGCAAACTATGGATACAAGAGATGCAGTGGTCATGGGAAAGTTAACAAAGCAGGTTTTGGATGTGGTAGGTGTGCTGGAGCAATAAACATTAATTGTACATGACAAATCAATGCTCTTAGTTGTCCAGTAGGATCCCTAAAGGTATTAGTTTCTCTTACCAAAGTGACTGACCTAATTATTTGTGGAAGAGAATGTTGTAGAAATATAGTAGTCAGAGTAAGAAGAGCTGGAGCTACTACCTCTGCTGGTAACAAAACGTTTCTCTCTCAGAGTAAAAAGCAGACAATATAATATCTAAATATAATCTCCTTGCTATATGGGAGTGAAATAGTGACACTGAATGCAGAGTTCCTGAGAAGACTAGAAAGAAATCAAACAAGCATGCTCTGATGATTATGCATTGTCAATGAGCTTGTATAACAAAGTTCAAATGTGTTGATGGAAAAGTGCAAGAGAAAAGACTGCATTTGTCTGGACATATGATGTAGATTATGGATGAGGTTAAGTGTGAAAAGATGAGTTGATTGCTTACAGTAGACGGAAACTCTGGAGACCTAGGAAGACATGTGATGAGGTGGCAAAGGCTGAATGTTGAGCCTCATGAAGGAGATGACAAAGGACGGAAACAGTTGGTGATAAGCAGTGTTTGAGAAGACCTACCCATCAGCTATGCTAGCATGGCAAGACTGAAGTTCAATTCATGTTCTCTTCTGTTCACCTTGTTGGACATATCACCATGAAGATTTGTTCTGGCACTTTATCACCACCACCACATTTACCTTTCTTTGTGACACTACTCCACTTGCTCATATCCCAACTTTGTAAAAGATCAAGTAGCCATAAATCTCCACAATAAATTTATCCCTACTTCTTCATCAGTCATTAGCTTCTCAACACCTCACATAAAGCAACCACTGTATCTTGTATTTGCCCTCTCAAGCAACAGGGTTCTTTTGTTTTGCAAGTTACAAAGCAACCTCATTAGTACTGGTGCCGTGAAAAAATGCCTTCAACATCCTCTATAAAATGGTTGGCATTCAGAAATGGCATTCAATCAGAGAGCTCGTTAACCCTTTAGCATTCAGATTACTCTGTCAAATGTAATACTTATTTACTCTTTACTCTTTCTTTTACTCTTTTACTTGTTTCAGTCATTTGACTGCGGCCATGCTGGAGCACCACCTTTTAGTCGAGCAAATCGACCCCAGGACTTATTCTTTGGAAGCCTAGTACTTATTCTATCGGTCTCTTTTGCCAAACTGCTAAGTTACGGGGACGTAAATACACCACCATCGGTTGTCAAGCGATTCTGGGAGGACAAACATATACACACACACACACACACACACATATATATATGTATATATATATATATATATATATATATACACACGATGGGCTTCTTTTAGTTTCTATCTACCAAATCCACTCAAAAGGCTTTGGTCGGCCCGAGGCTATAGTAGAAGACACTTGCCCAAGGTGCCACGCAGTGGGAATGAACTCGGAACCATGTGGTTGGTAAACAAGCTACTTACCACACAGCCACTCCTACGCCTATTTATTCATATTGTTTTGAATTATCTTGTAGTTTCAACATTTTGATGATGTGATTATTTATTTTTAGATTAGGGTAAGTTTGAGAGGCTAGATCTGGCTGGTTTGAACATAAGATAGGTAGAATACTTGGGTCTAGTATAAGCAGTTTAAATGCTAAAGGGTTAAAGAATGTCTATGCAAAAATGGTACAGCCTTTATCTTTTTGATCATTTCTGTTGCCTCACATTGGCAGCTATTTTAAGTTAAAATGTTTCTATCATTTGTATAATTGTTCTTGCATTCCAACACAATACTTTTTCAATATGGCATTTCCTAGAGTTTAGTCACAATACTAACTTTTATGAATTACCACATCAGAATGTGCATCGCTTGGTGGTTATGATATTGCATTCACGATTGCAAGATCAAGTTTTGATTCCCAGACTGAGCACTGTGTTGCGTTCTTGAGCAAAATGTTTCATTTCATATTGCATTGCTGTGACTTTGACATCATTAGTGTGGCACACCATGCAACTGTACAAGTAATGTCAATTTGATGGAGTGAATGAACTAAATGTACAGCACAAACAAATTGATCACTAGAAACAAATCATCAGTGCAGGTTGTTCTGCAAGAAATTATGGAATCGTCTATCTTGGACTCGAGAAACAATGCTTTATTTCTCTGACTATTTTCTCTATTTTGGAGACACAGCTGAGGCAGTATTTCCATCAGCATTCTCAATGATCATCAAGTAATATTTCTGACCTAGTCTAATGATAGCACTTGGAATACTACATGTTTTACCAACTGAATTTGAACTTGTCCCAACTGTTTGTTCCACCGTCCTCCACCCACATCTCTGATAACATTTGATGTTGTGTGTTGTAAGATACTTAACTATTAGACTACAATAATCCTTGTCAAGATCAAGAAAGAAGTATTCACCTGAAGATGATCAGCAAAATTAGAGATGGAAATTGTCAAATTTCTGAAATAGGTATGCTTCAATCCATTTTCTGTTATCCATATATATATATATATATATATATATATATATATTTATATAAGGGGCATTACTACAGAATAATGCCACACACTGGACTTCCCAAAATAAACACATTTAGTACCGAATGCGAGAAAAAAACAACCAACAGAAGAAGACCAACTTTCTTTTAAATAACTCAACTATGTATCGACTGATTTCGCGATTACTAGAATGAATCTAGACTCCACTCATCAGCATAGTATTGTTCAGGAAAACATATATAAATAAACAGAATTCTCACCTTACCAAAAACGAACACTCTACGTATCCGACCAAGCAAAGGGAATGAAGTTTATCTGTATAAACTTCATTCCCTTTGCTAAATGTGTTTATTTTGGGAAGTCCAGTGTGTGGCATTATTCTGTAGTAATGCCCCTTATATAAATATAAACGAATAATTATATTCTTGGGAATAGAAATTTCCCTTATGAATTTTTTTACACACTGGCTTCCTGATAAAATTCTTGTAAAAGATTTTTATCCCTTTTTGAATTTATATATATATATAAATATATATATATATATATAGATAGATAGATATCAGAATCTACAATGCAAATAGCAAATGTGGAAACAACTCATAAAATACTTTCCTTCATGTACTAAATATGTCAGGTGCTTAGAAATTGTGCTTCTCCATTATCTTACACAAAATTTGATATTTTCAA
>NC_068986.1:70347277-70348038 GCF_001194135.2 Octopus bimaculoides | reverse complement strand
ATCTAGTGTGCATAAAGTTGAAGAGGCCCTAGGTTTCATGAGCTGGTGTTGTTATCATAATTTGCTAACATTTATAACAATTGATAGTTGAAAAAGCATCCACTTTGTCATCATCATCATCATCATCATTTAATGTCTGTTTTCTAAGCTGGCTTTCTGTGTTGGATGGCTTGACAGAAACTGGCAAGGCCAGAAGCTTGGTTTCTATGGCTGAATGCCCTTTTTAATTCCAGTCACTTTACAGAGTGTACTGGGTTCTTTTTATGTGAAACCATTGTCAGTGCTTTTTACATGGCACCAGCACCCGTATCAATGCTTTTTATGTGGCATGCTGGTTTTAGGACCTCAGTTCAGTTGTGGTGGGCATGTCTTCCACTAATTAAGAAAGGCAGAAGCAAAAAGAATCAACCAAGACCTCATGTTGCCAGCAAAAGAGTAGAGGTAGAGTTTGTGTTGCAAACTTGGGAGATATAGACAAAATCAATAATGAGGAAACAATCAATCAGTCCTAAATTTTAATGAAGTTTTTATTGCCGAGAAAGTTTTTTTGGATTCATCTCAGAAGCAGGTGTATTTTTGATAATAAATGCAGCTTATTTGCGAAATGTCTGATGGAAGTAAATAATTTATGATTCATTTATTCATTATATTGACAATGAACCAATTAGCTATGAAAAATTCAATAAATTAAAATTGCTGTATACATACATACATACATATATATATATATATATATATATATATATATATATATATATATA
>NC_068986.1:70343255-70344638 GCF_001194135.2 Octopus bimaculoides | reverse complement strand
TATTGCTCATAGAGACAAAATCAAAATAATCAAAATATAATATTGTTATTGAAATAATTTATTCAACAATGGACTTTAAAAAGCCATACCACAAAAAATTAAGCAAAAAAATTTCATTTTTTATAAAAAATAATTTAAACTAATGAAAATAAATATTAGAACTCTTTGTATCGATTTATGTTATCTTTTATCTTTGTTGTATGTGTGCCTAAGAAATAGTTTAGTTCATATATGAGTTGTGTCCCTTCAATATCTTGCAAAAATTGATAAAAATTTGAGAATTAAAATTAAATATCTTTTTTTCTAATGGATAAAATTTTACGAAACCTTTACCAATATATTCCTTTAACATTTCTCTTTTATGTTAATATCAATGTAATAATTCTTAATCAAAATTAAAAGAATGGTGTGGATTCAAAGTGTTGATGTCAGGCATTACTACCCGTCAGTCAACCAGTTTGGTCTATATATTTTTTCTCTTAACTTTTGTTCTACTACACCAGATTTTAAGTATTTTATGTCTAAATGCAGCTTATCACTAGTCAAACATAATTCAAGAAACAAAATTTGATTTCGGTTAAAACTGAATTAGTGAGACTGCTTGGAAGACGCCAACTGCGACAAAAAAGCTTCATTAAATAATATCATTCAACTATGGTAGTAGTTGAATGATACACACACACACACATATATATAAGGTAATCCCTTGACTATCACGGGCGTTATGTTCCGAAACCTCCCACAGAAATAATTAAAATATAAAAAGATATACCTATTGGTCACAGAAACCCAGATATACTGAGGAATCCATGATATGAATTTACATGTATTAACCAGAAAAATCCGCAATGTACTGAGTGCGCGATAGGTGAACCATAATATGGCAAGGGATTACTGCATATATATATATATATATATATATATGTGTGTGTGTGTGTTTTGTTTTGGTCACTTGACTGTGGCTATTGTGGGGCATCACCTTGAAGGGTTTTTGTTAAACAAATCAACTCCAGAACTATTTTTTTTAAGCCTTGTACTTCGTCTATCAGTCTCTTAGGCCAAATTGCTAATTTATGGGGACATAAGCACACCAGTACCGTTGTCAAGCAATGGTGGGGGACAAACACGCACAAAGGCACACACACACACACACACACACATACATACATATATATATGATGGGCTTCTTTCAGTTTCCATCTGCCAACTCTGCTCACAAGGCTTTTTAGTTTCTGTCTACCAAATCCACTCACAAGGCTTTGGTCAGCCTGAGACTATAGTAGGAGATGCTTGCCCAAGGTGCCATGCAGTAGGATTGAACCCAGAACCATGTAGTTGGGAAGCAAACTTCTTACCACTCAGCCATACTTGCATCTATCATAT
>NC_068986.1:70337821-70342746 GCF_001194135.2 Octopus bimaculoides | reverse complement strand
TTAGACATTAACAAATTTATTAGAATATTTAGCTGAAGATCAGAATAGAGTATTATTTACTCTTAACTGTGAAACGATCGTACTAAATTAACTAAAGGCAAGTTTTTTTACTCTTCTCTACTGTTTTTTGTTCTGTGTGTATCAAAAATATCGCTATCAATCTAGAGTAATAATTTGTAGTTTTGAAATCAGTAGTTCTTTGACTGCTATTTCTGAATTCTCAGTATGTTGGAGAAGCAGGTTACTGTCAATCCCTATATATTTATGATTATATATATATATATATATATATATATATGTATGTGTGTTAGGAAATGTCAGCTGTTTGTTGAAGAATGCCACAAATTGAATATTCTTAATAAATTTGTTTACTTGAATCTGGGACAAAAGAAGTTTACTTGGAGAAGAGAAGTTTGAAACCAATTGGTAAGATCAACTTAAATGGGTCTGTAATACTGTATACTTAGATTAATATACCTACTCTAGTGACAAATATATGACTGCTTATTGTTTTGACTTACGGATTCTTAGATGACAATATATACATACATACACATGTATTATTATTATTATTATTATTATCTGAGTTGGATTTTTGCCTTTCATCCTTTTGGGTCAATAAAATAAGTAGCAGTTGACTGCTGGGGTGGATGTAATCGATTTATCCCCTCCCCCAAATTGCTGGCCTTGTGCCCAAATCTGAAATCATTATACTTTTCTACTCTAGGCACAAGGCCCCAACTTTTTTTTTGTGTGGGTGTGCAGTCAATTAGATCATCCACAGTATGCAACTGGTACCTAGTTTATCGACCCCTGAAAGGATGAAGGGCAAAGTTGATCTCAGCGGAATTTGAAAACAGAACATAAAGACAGACGAAATACCACTAAGCATTTTGCCCGGCATGCTAACATTTCTGCCTGCTCACTGCCTTTTATTATTATTATTATTATTATTATTATTATTATTATTATTATTATTATTATCTGGGGTGGAATTTGCCTGTTATCATCTCAGGGTTGATGAAATAAGTACCAGTTGAACACTGGGATTGATGTAATCAACAAATACCCTACACCAAAATTACTGGCCTTGTGCCAAAATTTGAAACTATTATCATCATCATAAAACTCAGAAAGAGCCTTTTGAAATACAGCTACCCGGGGTTTCCTGACTGAAATATTAATTCCTTTCGTCATTTATCAAGCTATACTACTTGTTCAAAATTATACCACACAATATGTACAGGGTATGTTGGGTAAATTGTTGCCATTTTATATTTTTAATTTCACACATGTGCATTGTTTGTTTTTGATTTTGTCAACTACGCAGTACAGGAGGGTCAGTTGGGTAGTCTGTGAGAAAAACAGCATCATGATGCAATTATCTCTGCCAGAAATTTGGAAACAACATGCTGTACTGCTTGGTATTTGCACTGGAAGCTTCAATATGAACCTTTCAGAGTGTTTGGGTGTCAATCTGAGAACAGTGCAATCTGAGGACATATACCGACAGTGATATAAATCAAATATCCAGTCAACATCATGGTGTTTGGAGTGATCACTAGTGATGGCGACGTCATGCCTCCATTTATCTTCCCACACAGCCTCAGACTCAACATGGAGGCCTACATCAAGTTCCTGGAGGAAGTAGTGCTACCCTGGGTCAAGAGGGTGGCTGCTAGAAGACCCTATGTCTGGTAACAGGACTCTTCACTATGCCACACAAGCTGGAGAACCCAGTCAATACCCCTACCATCTGGCCACCTAACTCCTCAGACTGCAACCCCCTTGGCAGGAGGGGCACAATTGGGGCACAGTTGAGCAAAAGACCAACAAAATTCCTTGTAACACCAAAGATGACTTGAAGGCAAGGATTATGGAAGCATTCACCAACTTAAACAAGGAGACCATCCAGAAGATTTGCAGGAGATTCCAAAGTCATCTGGAGGCCATGATTGAAACCAATGGCAATTTTACTGAATAAATTTATTCTTTAGTATTTTAAAATATTTCAAGATATTTTTATGTAATTTTGGTACATATATGTTAAAATGAGATGTCAGTGTTATTTTCATTTTTATGTAATTTAGATGATAGTTTATTCACTGCACCATCTGTGTGTGTGTGTGTGTGTGTGTGTGTGTGTGTGTGTGTGCATGTGTGCACACAAGCTGTGCATGCACACACTTACACTATTACATATAGTACATTTGAACTTTGAACTGGAATCATTACAAAACACTTGTTAGATATGCAGCGTCCCTGTTGCCAGCATATGAGTGGAATCTGTTTACATCTTGGTGGAGTAAGTCATTGTCTTTTCTAGGTTCACCTGAGTGAAAAACTGGTGACAAAATTCATTAATCTTGTAAGATCTATACTTCTCAGTCACTGCTGAGAAAATATTGATTTCAAATTTTGGCACAAGGCCAACAGTTTTTGAGGGAGGGTGTAAGTCAACTGGTACTCTTATTAAACCTGAAAGGATGAAAGGCAAAGTCGACCTTGGTGTAATTTAAACTCAGAATGTGAAGACAGATAAAATGCCACTGAGCATTTTGCCTAGTGTGCTAAACGATTCCGCCTGCTCACTGCCTTTAAAAATTTGCCAGCAATCCACCATAGACAATTGAACTCAGTACCTCTGAAATTCTGGCTGAGTGCTCTGTACCATTATGCTAAGTAATCATTTGCACTGCTCAGAAAATATTAAAATTGATTAGAATAAAATTAAAGAAATTATTTAACTCTTATCAATACGTCTTTACTTTAGTACTTACTTTAGCTTTCTGGAAAAATTTATACTCCATCTCATCTCGGTAACCTGCACATTGAAATCTGTAGGCTTCTTCCACCGAATCTGTCCATTTTTGTGCTCTTGATATAGACTTGGGTTTTGGTTCTAGCCTTTCCATTGTCTTAGGAATGAAAACAGACAAACTAATAGAATTTCATGAAGTATATTAATTTATAAAAGAGATACTCATAAAATAAAATATTTGCTAGCAATAGTAGCAACATTCAGAACAGTAAACACAGCAACAATAAGCTGAAGAATGACAAATCAGGCCATGTCAGGTATGGGACATGTGCTGTTGCAGTGCAACACTGCATCCACCATTTATTTGGTATTTGCTTAGTTATCCTGGGCAATCTTCCAAGCAATGTCCCACTCAGTCCCCGTCTCTGTGAGATACTTTCTCATTCACTACGACCATGTGGCATTCAGCTGACCAACACAAGCCATCATCCTGGCTGGATTACCAGGGAAAAGAATGTGACGTGCAGGACCCAACCAGGACAACTGAGCAACATGAGCAATCAGTCTGAGCTGATACTCCTGAATAATACAAGTTTCAGGACACATCCTAGTTTCTGAGTATAGTCATTGGTTGGGTACGAAATCTGGCCAATGCTAACCCATAATTCTGTGAAGTGTTCAGGTACCAAAGGAGTTCTTGGTATCTGTGTCGGGCACTGATAACAGATGAACTATAGACAGGAACTTCACTGCAAGCTAGCTAGTGATTTGGTCCACAGAGAAGGGACTTTCGGTTAGGCAGGAGACTAGTCTGGGGATTTAGATGGCTGATCATGCTTGCCCTCACAGTGTGTAACTGAATGAAGCAAAATGAACAATATACCAACACACTCTTGTTCCTGATTATTTTTATGTACAGCTTAACTAAACTGTACCAAGAAAAATAACAATGCTAATTAATCCTCATATAACCCTTTTGTTACCATATTTCTATTGAAATACTATGCTAGTGTTTCAATTGATTTTTAAAATAATGATGAAGAGTTTAGTAAAACAACTTAGTCATTATTAAATTGGTGTTTGGAGCATAAATTAAAAATATAAGTTTGCATTTTAAATTTACTGTACTTGAAAAGACACATCAAGCTAAGTGAACCATAATCATGGCCTGTGCTTGTGACACATAAAAGGCACCTGTGCCAGTGACACTTTAAGAAACACCCAGTACCCTCTGTAAAGTGGTTGGCGTTAGGAAGGACATCCAGATGAGAATCCAGATGAGAAAACTGATGACTAAAGCCTAGTACAGCTCTCTGACTTAACATCATCATCATCATCCTCATCGTTTAACGTCCGTTTTCCATGCTAGCATGGGTTGGATGGTTTCCCAGTCAAACTGTCTAACCCATACCAGCATGATAAACAGACGTTAAATGATGATGATGATGCATCATACAACCTGTCCAAGGGCAGTCTTAGGTTGGTAGCAAAAGTAATAAACTCTTTAGGAATATATTTTGTCTGCTCTCATTTCTTTCTTTCTCAGGTGCAAAATAAACTCTTGTAAATCAAGAGGGTGCAGTTGATTATTATCAAAATGTTATGGGTACTTGAAAAAAGTTAAAAAAAAAGTGACTTCATTTACATTTGAACTTAAAACAGATACTTTTACTTTTCTTTTACTTGTTTCAGTCATTTGACTGCGGCCATGCTGGAGCACTACCCCGAAGGGTTTCAGTTGAACAAATCAACCCAGGACTTATTTTGTAAAGCCTAGTACTAGTTTTATCAGTCTCTTTAGCCGAACTGTTAAGGTACAGAGACGTAACCACACCAACAATGGTTGTCAAGTGGACACACACACACACACACACGCACGCACATACACACACACACACACACGCACGCACGCACACACATTTATTTATATGGGCTTCTTTCAGTCTCTGTCTACCAAATCCACTTAGAAGGTTTTGGTCAGTCTGAGGCTATAAAAGAAGTCACTACCCAAGTTGCCACGCAGTCGGATTGAACCCAGAACCATGTTGTTGAGAAGCAAGTTTCTTACCACACAGCCACGCCTGTGCAGTAAATGATGAAATATTTGGAATGAGATTCTGCTATGATGGTCATTATCATACGCTCGCAACCAGTATTTTCATTA
>NC_068986.1:70334195-70337730 GCF_001194135.2 Octopus bimaculoides | reverse complement strand
AAAAAAAAAAAAAAAAAATTCGTTGGGGATAAGATACGAGTGTGTGCTGAAAAGTTCCTGGCTTTAAGGGTGTCACGAAAGGCTTGGTTGGAAACCCAACCTTCTGCGTTTTTTCACGGGGCTTAGAAAAACTGAAGAACCGCTGCAATAAGTGTGTGAATCTGAGAGGAGAATATCATAATTAACTGATCCTCCTGTATTTTCTTTTAGCCAAAGCCAGGAGCTTTTCGGCACCCCCTCGTATGTTAACAAATACTGCTTTCACATAAAATATAAAACGTAACAAGGAAAAACAAAAAAGAAAAAGAAAAATTTGTAAAATATTTTCGTTCAACTACAAATTGATCTTACCTTAATTTTTTGTTGAAATACACAGTTGTGAAGTTAAGTAGATAGTAATCGTTTAGTTTGAATGCGTTTGTATAATAACCATAGCAACGGAGCATATCCGCAACAAATAGGGCTCTTTCACCTAGATTGCAAGATGAAAGATTTATTTTGTTGTCATCAGTGAAATATTCGGAATTACTTTATATTCGATCTGGTTCGGAACCCATACACTTTAAGTAGATAAGGTATTAATTAAATCTTTGATAATTTTGTAAATGAGGAATAAAAGAAATATTGATGCAAGGGAAAGAACTCCTGTCGCTACATGACTTACCATGCTAGAAGATACTAGGAACACACTACACACGTACGTAGTACATATATACATATAGACAGATAGACAGATGCAGGATAAGCAGTAAAATGTGACAACTGATGCAGACTTTGTGGAGTTAACACCAGAGTATCACCCACATCATAAGCAGTTGTCCAAAATTGTCATCACAGTATTACCTACCGATGAGACATGATGTAGCTAGGACAACGTATAATGAGAGACGTTCAAAGGATAAATAAACCCGAGGACAAAGAAATAAGAACCCACAGTTTGGTGGAAGCCATAACCACTCATAGTAAAAAGGAGTACTGGTGGAATGTCTCAGTGAAAACCACAATAAAATGTAAACTCAATAGACCTGATATAATGATTTGGGATAGAGAAGAGAAACTGTACAGTTGCGGAAATCAGCTGCCCAGCGAATGTTAACATAAAGCTGAAGATCAGTGAAAAAGAGAATATCTACGCTGAACTATTGAGAAATCTGCAGTTACTCTATCCAGATTAGGTCTATATCTGTTATTATTGGGGCGCTGGGATATGCAATACACTACCTAAATGCCAATCTTGAGAAACTAGGCTTCTTAAAACCAGAATGGAGAAAGCTGATTCGAAGACTACTGATCCAATCCATCACTGGAACTAAAAATCTGTAAAACTTTCATGAAGTTAAAATTTTAAGTCTATATGAGCACGTCTAGACATACAAGTATATGCATGAAAAGACATGCATAAAACAAAACATACAAATCTGCACGTATAGATAGATAGATAGATAGATAGATAGATACATTCATACATGCATACATACAAACAAAAATACCCTGTTGATATTGTTGAAATTCCAATGAAGGAGCCTCGGATCTAGTTTAGACGCAAGCTCTTTCTCTATTGACAAGAAATCTTGAGACTGAATGATCACACACACACGCGCGCACACAGAGATACACAGACACACACACACACACACACACACACACACACACACACACACACACACACACACACACGTGCTCACGCAAACACACACACGTGCACCCCTACACACACACACACACACTGCCGAGAAACGATGTTTATTATTCATTACTGGAGCTTATTTTATGAATAGGAACGACAATGATATTAAGGACAAAGCTGATTTTAAAGTCCAGTGTAAACATATATGACGTTGAACTCGACGTATTATATAGTCATATATATATGTATATACATACTAGGAGAAGTACCAGGCGTTGCTCGGGTATTAAGTACTCGGCAATGGTCTTAATAGGGTCTACCATTTTTTTTGTTGTACATCTCTGAATATTTTTTGCGTTAAGTTACAAACATTGACATTGAGGAAGAAGTGATTTTTTTCCCATAGACCATAAATAAAGTGGTAACAACAGGGTGAAAAGCCTTGGAGAAGCCACAAGAGCATCGCAGGGGGTGCAACAATTGAATGTAAAGTAGCCCTGAAAAGGGCCGTGTTATCGTTCCCACAATAGCCCTGAACAGGATTGTTAACCGTTCATAGGTATAAACGTCCTTTTTCGTTCACATGAAAAGCAGTGGGTGCAGTGATGCCAAAACTCAAGCCATCTGCAAGAAGATTGAGAAGCTGTAGCGGACAAAGTTTAAAAAAAAGACTTAGGAAAAACAGGTAATTTTGAGAGAATGGCAACAATAGTACTCACTCACCATAAATTTGTTCGACAGGGAAGCTGCGGTATGTTGGACGCCTACAGCACCTCACGGTAGACGACATTTTTCGGTTTGACTTTCGGGGCGAACACGAAAAGGTTTTTTTTGCATCCAACTCTTGAGCATCCGACGTATAATCAGCCGTGCGAGAAGCATGGTTGGCCTAAATGGAGGCCTGTTGTTATTAGTGTTTGGTCTTGGGATATGTTGATGGATATGGCAAAGCAAAGTCGAAGAGGGGACTGAAGTCGACGCAAGGGACAGGGGAATTGCTTATCTGATGGAGTAAGAAATATCCTGGTATAAAGATGTTGTCTCTGATGCTGCAACCCATTAGAATTTTTGCTTCAATAACGTGAGGCAGCACATTTTTTATCACTAACCGCATTCCGTTGCACAAACGTGGTGGCTCCAGGTTCCTCAGCAGCATGACTGGAGTTCCAATTTTGAGGTGCAGTTGATGAGGCGGTAGTCCGGAGGGGGTCCAAGGAATTGAGGAATTCTGTGGAAAATTAACGGCCTCTTTTTGGTCCACAACATTGTCCACAGACTTGTAGGTGTGAAGGTTTCCAGGAAGGCTTCACAGTAGGTTTTCATTGAGTTTCGCAACAAATGTGTTTTTGGGAGCTAATATGGCTCTTTTGCACAGCCAATTCAGGTTTTGGTAGTTCATCTGCAGATCAGGAAAAACAGCAGTCGTAAGATCGTCCACAGTGTCCACGGGTGTGCCTACGTGTGAGACAGCCAACTCTCCAGCTGCATCGGAGGGAGCTGTACCATCACCAATGGTGAGAAGTTGCTTGGAGAAGTCGCCCGATAAGTTGTCGCCGAAAAGCAGGGCCCTCATGTTTGATGTAAGAATCAAAATTGTCACGTCCTGCCACTGGGAAGATAACTTAATGCAAGCCATTACAGCGTCGGCTCTGGTGCCTTTTGGAATTATGGGTAGGGTTTGTCTGAAATCACCAGATAGAAGGGGGGGGACACCTCCCATGGGGCTAATGCAGCCCCTGATGTCTTTCAGGGTCCTGTCCAGTGATTCAAGGGATCCTTTATGTGCCACGGTGCATTCGTCCTAAACAATGAACTGGCACCTTCGCAGCACTTCTGCTTTGTCTGAGTCCTTTGTAATGCTGCAGGTGCCTGAGTCGGACGCAGAAGCATTGAACGGGAGTATGAAGG
>NC_068986.1:70331168-70332169 GCF_001194135.2 Octopus bimaculoides | reverse complement strand
AGCCAAGACCAGTAGTGAACCTGGTACAAATGAATGGAAAGATATCAGAAGCGGAGAAGGCAGCACGGTCTTAAAAATCAGGTCATCCCATAAGTTCTGTCCGAATTTTGAATAAAGAAAACAAGTGATCAAATGTTATATTTAATTGAAATTTAATCATCAATGTACTTTTCCTCATTATCTATGACTTCCTTCCATCTATTTACAAGCTTTTTAATCCCATCAATGTTTTTTTGGTTTCAAAGTGAAGAACTCTGAAATGTCAGTTTCGACCTCCTCCTGGCTTGCGAAAGTTATGTCCCCCAAATGATTCTGTAAACTACGAAACGAATGGTAATCTGAAGAAGCAAGGTCGGGAGAATAGGGTGGATGAGGAATCTTTTCCCAACCAGGCTCTTCGATCTTCTGTGATGTGATGTTTGCAGTGTGAGGTCGCGCATTGTCCTGATGAAACATCACTCCTTTTCGATTCACTAAAGTGGGTCTATTTTCTTCAAAGCTTTGTTCAAACGCTTTAATTGCTGACAGTAGACTTGAGCATTGATTGTTGCATTAGATGGTAACAATTCAAAGTGAATTACTCCTTTGCAATCCCACCAGATAGAGAGAAGATATCTTTTTCCTTGAAGTTCCCTTCTCGGTTGTGGTTGAACTTTTACCTTTTTACCAAGCTACTGTTTACGACGTTTAACATTTCGATAGAAGATCCATTTTTCGTCACCAGTCACAAGTCTATCCAAAAAGGGTGAAATGAGTTCGCGAGAATGGAGAGATGAGCAGATGTCAACTCGAGATTTGCGGTTGCTTTCGGACAATTCATGAGGCACCCATTTTCCAAGTTTAGGAATCTTTCCAAGTTGTTGAAGATGACGATGAACAGTTGTATGGTTTGAACTAAGCTTTATTGCCAATTCTTCAACTGATAATGCAAGATTTTCTTCAAGTAGTCCCTCAAGGAGCTTATCATCAAACTCAACTGGACGTCCTGTTTGATCTTCATC
>NC_068986.1:70329009-70330739 GCF_001194135.2 Octopus bimaculoides | reverse complement strand
ACAGAACATATGTAAAATGTGGAAGGGTGTGCCTCACAGTTGGAGTATGTAATAAAATGTGTAAAACTTTGGCTGGGTTTAAAACAATGTCTAAATGCGTGAAGTATCCACCCCCATTTTTTTTTCACATTTAATTTCGGTATAATCGTAATCTACAGCATCTGCAAATATCGGTTGAAAATTTCATTGAAGAATACTCATTTTTCTGAAAGTTGTGAAGGAAAAGTCAAAGCGTGCGAATTATCCGAAACTCCCCTTACCCCAACGCTAAAAAAAATTTTCACAAGAACAATCGAATATAATTGTAATCTAAACCGTGTGAAATGTATTTGTAAGAAATTTCATTTTTCAGGAAATTAAATCGAACGGTCACGCTTAGGTCAATTATTCTGTAAAACTTATATTTCAAGGTAGATAACTCTATTTCATTTTCCTCGAGTTATCTCCAAAGCATTTTGAATTGTAGTTGATATTTTTAGACATTTGATGTATAAATTGAAAAACAAATAGGCGAATAAATGATGAACAAATTAATACAGTGAATGCGCGTGGCTTAGTGGAAAAGGGTTTTCGGCTCACGATCATAAGGTCGTGAGTCTGATACCCGACGGCGCATTGTGTTCTTGAGCAAGACACTTTTTTTCACGTTGCTTCAGACCATTCAGCTGGTAAAAATGAGTTGTATTCGTAATTCAAAGGGTCAGCCGTGTCACATTCTGTATCACGCTGAATCTCCCTCACAACTGCGTTAAATGTACGCGTCTGTGGAGTGCTCAGCCACATGCATGTTAATTTCACGAGTCGGCTGTTCCGTTGATCGGATCAATTGGAATACTCATCGTCGTCACCGCCGGAGTACCAGTAAATTAATACAATAATTAATGGATAAGTTAATTCAATAAGTAAATAAAATAATTAGATAGCTGAAAAGTGATATTTTATGTATTAATTTATTATTCTTTGGCAAGAATTGTACTGACAGTGACTTCGAAGTTTCGGCCAGCTAAGCCATCGTCGGACAGTCTGATGACACGTCATTGATGAGGTCACGAATAGTAACGAAAGGACTTTGACAAACCAACAACCGATCGATTGTTTAACTAACGCATAAAACAAACGATCGGTTAGTTAGTTGATTTGATATTTAACCGATTGATTAACAACAAAGAGGTGATATTGAATCACTGCATGTATTTATTATTATTGGCATAATGACCCTCCGAAAATATTAAAAAACAAACATTAATATACATACATACATACATACATACATACATTATATATAGTTGGAATTTACTAAAAAATAAACAAAACAAAAGACGAAGACGGGCGTGTAAACAACAAGCAGATATATTAGTTTAACGCTCGGGAAGTGAGAAAGTCTATATATACATATATATATATATATATGAATTGAATTGAACTAGTTTCAGCTCACGAGCTGTGGCCATGCTGGGGCACAGCCATTTAAATATATCTCACCCATATATTCGCATTGTGATCCAAAATAGACACGAACATCAATTTCTCCATGTGATCGGCTTGAAAAATTGTCAAGATCTTAATACACAATGCTTCAAGCGAACTACAATACTCTCCTATATTTACTTAACATGAAAACATGAAACCATTGGTAGCTTTAATATTCAAATGAATCTTTATTCACCAATTTGGTGTTGAAACTCCTCATTGTTTAATATTTACAATATATATATATATATATATATATA
>NC_068986.1:70322104-70328885 GCF_001194135.2 Octopus bimaculoides | reverse complement strand
ATATATATACACACATTTTATAGAATAGAATTGTTTCTACATAGCTTATTCAAGTATATACCTATTTTAACGAGTTTTATACCACCCGTTATATTGATTTCAAATTTTGACACAAGACCAGCAAGTTGGGGGAAGGGGATAAGTCAATTACATCGACCCTAGTGCTCAATTGGTGTTCTTTTTATCGGCCCCGAAAGGGTGAAAGGCAAAGTTGACCTCGGCCGAATTTGAACTCAGAACGTGAAGACGGACGAAATGCCGCTAAGCATTTTACCCGGCGTGCTAACGATTCTGTCAGCTCGCCGCTTTATCTCCCTTTATATTAAATGATGTTGGTCTTATTGTCATAAAACCGTTGCTCATGTATTTTCTATGTTAGCAGTTAAAAAACACAGCATATTATTGAATGATTGAAGAAATAATAACAATTTGGGCCGAAGTTTTACACTGGAGAGGTAATAACAATTGGAAATGACTATGTCTTTCTTAAGGCGCTAAATGATAACTTCTAATACAGACGCAAGAACGCAATTTGGGGATGGGAAAAGCCGATTATATCAATCTTAGTACCTAATTGGTCAATTGGGTTCTGCCGTTGCTTAGTGAACTGGCAAGGCAAAGTTCACCTTCGCAGGATTTGGACTCAGAATGTAAAGAAGAAGAATAAATACCGTAATTAATTTTATCCAACGCTATTAGGAATATATGACTCCATCACTCTTCAGGGATTAAGTAAAGGTTTTTTAAATTTAGGTACAAGTTAAGGCAGCGAGGTGGCTAAATCGTTAGTATGTCTAACAAAATGCTTAGCGGCATTTCGTCTGTCTTCACGTTCTGATTTCAAATTCCACCGAGGTTGACTTTGTCTTTCATCCTCTCGGGGTCGATAAAATAAGTACCAGTTGAGCACTGGGGTCGATTTAATCGACTTACCCGCTTCCCTGAACTTGTTGGCCTTGTGCCAAAAATTGAAATCAATTTAGGGACTTTCAGCAATTTTACGGATTTTAGTCGATTGCATCGACTTTAATACTTGATTAGTCGATCTCGAAAGAATGAGAAGCAAAGGTCGACTTGACCGGATTCAGAATCAGAATATAGAGAGAAGAAACAGAAACTGCGTGGCACTTTTCTTTTCCAACGCTTTGACGATTCTGCCAGCTCACTGTCTTTAATGCGTTAAACACTACACAAGAAATAAAAAGAGTCGGAGATCGAAACCGTAATCCGAATTTGCTACTGGGAATTTATCACCACCTGTTGTATTCAACCTTTCATTATAAACTCGAAGGTTCATTATATTTCTTTCTCTTTCCTGCCCTCTTACTCTCTTTATTTTAAAAGCCATTAAAGTTTCTTTAATTTCTTTTATACCCACTTAACCTCTACCGTAATGAAACATGGATTTAAAAAAAATTATAATTTAATTAACAATTACATTGTGAAAACTGGTGACCTAGCTCCGTAGATTAGGAATCTGTTAAAAGAGTTAATTGTAGAAGGATAAAGAGATATAATGGTGACATGGGCTCTTTTTTTATCAGGAAGAAAAAAAAACTATATGTATACATATAATATGCATATGTATATATGGTTGTGCATATATATATACGACCCCACTGACATTGACGTAAGGGAAGCGAAGACATCATAGCAGCAATAAATGAGGTCAAATACTATTCTGCTGTAGGCTCTGAAAGATTCCCCGCAAGTCTCCTGAAGGAATGTAGACACCAACTTGCAGTCCCTCTGACCAACCTCTGGAGAAATTCTTTAGACTCAGGTTATATACCGAAGCAGCTCCTATCCCAGTCTGTCATCCCGGTTTTCAAACAGGGAAACAGATCCCTCGCAGTCAGCTATCGCCCAATCTCACTCACCTCCCACATCATTAAAGTGTTTGAAAGGGTGGTAAAATCAAGGATAGATGACTTGCTGGAGACCCACAAACTCCTAAATGCAAACCAGCATGACTTTCGCTGTGACAGGGACTGTCTAACACAGCTCTTACACTACATTGAAGATATACTTAAAGCCTTGGGAACAGGTTCGAACGCTGATGTCATATATCCTGACTTCAGTAAAGCGTTCGACAGGGTTGACCATAATATCTTACTCACAAAATTGGCAAATGTTGGAATCCGTGGAAAATTTCTACACTGAATTAAGTATTTCCTGGAGAATAGAACACAAGAAGTTGTGGTCGATGGAGTCCACTAAAGCCCAGCAAAAGTCACCAGTGGTGTCCCTCAGGGGACTATCTTGGGCCCGCTCCTCTTTATAATCTATATAAATGACCTTTCCAGCGTCGTAAATCACTGCAAAGTGAAAATATTTGCTGATGACACTAAGCTCCAGCAAATCATCAATGAAGAAGAAGACCGAACCCAACTTCAGACTGATCTATATGCTGTGAGTCAATGGGAAGATAAAAACAAAATGAAACTGAATGAGGGAAAATTTGAGCAGATGCATTTTGGAAGAAAGTCCACACTAAAACAGCCATACTCTCTTCCTTCAGGGGAACCGCTCACGGCATCCAACAATATTAGAGATCTGGGTGTAATTGTTGACAAAAATCTCAATTGGAGTGCCTACATCAACAGTAAGGTCAATATAGCTCGTAGGATGAGCTCCTGGATCTTAAGAACCTTCCGGTCCAGAGAACAAGGTGTCATCATTCCACTTTTCTCCTCCTTTGTACGGCCACACCTCGAATACTGCTGCCCCTTGTGGTCTCCCCATACAAAATAAAACATCTCGAGGATTGAATCACCCCAGAGGGCACTCACCAAACGAATTGAAGGCATGACTGATCTTGATTACTGGGACCGCCTTAAAGCTTTGAAGCTCTACTCTCTCCAGTGCCGCCGCGAGCGGTACATCATTTGTACGATGTGGAAAATATACCGCCAGCTTTGCCCAAACGACCTGAACATTAGTTTCAAGGTTCATCCAAGGCTCGGACCACGAGCCATACGTCCCCTGCCCAATTCAGAATCACAACATATAGGTACATTGCGGCATAATTTGTTTTTCTCAACAGGCCCTGCCCTGTTTAACATTGTACTGAAGCAGATAAAAGAGGAAAAGGATCCTATCAGCTTTAAATGGAGTCTGGACAGCTTTCTTCAAAGAATACCAGACAAGCTACCCATACCTGGATACAACTCACTCAATAAGAACTCACTACTTGAATGGACCATAGACCAAACTTGACTGTAAAAAGGATTTAGATAATCCTATCAGGTGGTGCTTTTAAGTTAGACATGGCCTGGACCAATCTTTGGTCGAAACATATCTAAGTTTATCTAAGTTTATATATATATATATATATATTTATATAAAGGGCATTATTACAGAAAAATAATAACGCCACAGTGGACTTCTCAGTTAAGTTTATTTCAAAGAAAGTTGGTCATCTTCTGTTGGTTGTTTTTCCTCGCATTAGGTACTAAATGTGGTTATTTTGAGAAGTCCACTGTGTGGCGTTATTATTTTTCTGTAATAATGCCCTTTATATAAATATAAACGAATAATTATATTCTTGGGAATAGAAATTTCCCTTATGAATTTTTTTACACACTGGCTTCTTGATAAAATTCTTGTAAAAGAGTTTTATCCATTTTTGAATTTATTTATCATATATATATATATATATATATATATGCACACCCATATATACATATACATATTATATGTATATGTATAGTTTTTTTTCTTAAGCTATATTTATATGATCATGTGTGGTTCAATTCCCCCCACCCAAAGATTATTCAAATGTGAAAAATATAGAGGACATATAATTTTACAACGATCTTACGAACAAATTAAATTACATAAAAGGAACTTACTTATAGAGTCAGGGACCTACGGTCGTCACATGTGCCTCTTTGAATCTTCAAAAATGGCTGCGGAGGACTTGAGCTCTGCGTGCAAACTCATCTCTGAAAATAACACCACCCCACACACACATGTATACACACACGCATACGCGCGCGCGCTACTAAGTATCTTTAATGTAAATACAAGCCTCCTTAAATTTCGTTCTGGTTCAGAAAAAAAACGTTGTTTTCGAAACGTTTAAATGAGATATCTTTTAATATGTTCAAGTGCGTGTTTAAGTGTTCGTATGTGTATATATATATGTATACATATGTATATATGTATACATAATGAATACAAAATTCTCTGTGTACAAGGGGATGCTGAAAATTCCTGGATTTAAGGGTATCACGAAAGGCCTGGTTGGAGGCCTAACCTTCCGTGTTCTTTTACAGGGCTTAGAAAACTGAAGGACTGCTGCAATAAGTGTGTGAATCTGAGAGGGCAATATGTTGAATAAAATCATAATTAACTGATCCTCTTGTATTTTAACTTGTGCTCAAATGTCAGGCAGCGAGTCATCAAATACGCTGGCAGACAGGAAACACCCCTTGCGCAGGTAAAGAGACGGAAGCTTTCCTGATATGGTCATGTATCCTGCTACAACTCCCTGTCCAAAATCATTCTTCAGGACACAGGTGAGGGAGGGCGAAAGAGAAGTCCTGGTTTGATAACATCAAGGACCGGACAGGTCACAACACAGCGAACCTGCCGTGCATGATAGAAAATAGAGACCAGTGGCGACGGCTGACTATGAAAACGTATGAAGTGGCAACCCAACGACTGGCTGCATCAGTTAAAGGGATCTTGATGATGATATTAGCACCGACTTGACCATTTATTTTAAAAGATAATTTCAGAATCAAATCAACAAAAATGATGGTATAGAACTTGGAATGCTACGTGTTTTTGTTTTGAACTCAGTGCAGTCCAGAGGATACGTTGGGTAACCAACTATATTTCTCCACACTTATGTCATTGTTATCACATTCTAGTTCCATAGACATTCTTTTAATTTCACGTTTGAGTTCACTTTTTCGCTCTTGTATTCAACGTCCTTTACAAAGTAAACCTTGAAAAGAATTACCACAATATTGATTTCAAATTTTGGCACAAGGCTAGCGAGTTCGGGGAGTGGGTAAGTCTATTATATCAACTCCACTATTCTACTGGTACTTATTTTAACGACACCGAAAGAATGAAAGGTAAAGTCGACTTCGGCGGAATTTGAACGCAGAAAGTTAAGACGGACGAAAAACTGCTAAGCATTTTGCTCGGTGTGCTAACGTGTCTGTCAGATCACCGCTTTAGAGTTGCTGTAATATTTGCTATGTACGGGAAATGTTGCATACTAAAGAATTAAACTAAATGAAAATCGTGAAATATGTGCAGACATAGTTATGTGATAAGAAGCTTACTTCCTAATCACAAGGTTCCAGGTCCAGTTCCACTGTGTGACACCATGAGCAGATGTTTTCAACTACAGACACAGACCGAATAAACTCTTGAGAGTGGATTTGGTAGACAGAAGCAGAAACTAGCCCATCGGATATATGCATATGTATATGTTTACATTTATGGGGCGTCTTTGTGTTTGCGTTTGTCGACCGGTGTTGGTTTGTTTACCTTTCAATAAGTTAGCGGTCTGACAAAAGACACTTGTAGAAGAAGTCCCAGGCTTAAAAAAATTAAGTACTGGCATTGATTTGTCCGACTAAACCCTTCAAATCGTTGCCCCAGCATGGTCGCAGTCCAATGATTGAAACAAGTAAATGATAACAGAAAGAAGATAACCAACGTTACAGAATATAGTTTTCAAGATAAGAAAGATATTCCAATATTACATATCACAGACCAACAGGATAGTCTTGATTGAATCATATCTTTTCTATTGACAATACCCAAGGCCCAGAATACCTTTGACACACATTTTTGTATTGATGGTTATTTGACTGTAATACAATTTCTTTGATGTTTAACTACAATGTAACAATGAAAGAAAACTCCTAAGAAAAGCCTACATTTTCTTTCTTCTATCTTTAACAATCTCAGCAAGACATTTATTACGCATTTCCTCCTTCTAAACACTAAACAATACACGTTGAACAATATCAGGTAAACGACTTAGAAGTAATCAATATTTTATTTACACGTGTAAAAAATATAGTTACTGGCTCGTTTTATTTTCATGAACTTGGATTTGGTATTCATCTTCATTCAATTTATATAGTTTAATTTTTCAGATACTTGTCAGCTAAATTCCGTCATAGCACGCATTAGAAAAGAAGTTAAAAACTATATCTTTATCAGGAAAACGCTATGCGTCGTAGTGTGTGTGTGTGTGTGTGTGTGAACACGCATATCCACGCACACATACATCTATACATATATATGTATGTATATGAGACGAGGAATTTACTGAAATGTTAGACAGTTGGATAGACTGCTTTGCAATTTTTGTTCCTGTTCGCTGTGCGCTGAGTTCAAATACCGAAAGGGACAAAGTTGATATCCATCCTTTCAAGATCGATGAATAAAGTACCAGTTCTTTCCTGGAATCGATTCTTTCTGTCTGTCTGTTTGTCTGTCTATATCTCCCCACTTCTGCAAGAAGTCGGCTCTGGTTGAGACCAGGAGAGAAACGGGCTCTGACAAGTCTAAAAACGCTCTATACACACAATATATCATGTTGGTATCCCTTTGACGCTATCAAAGGTCAAGGCAATATATTTGCAAGTATGCGAGTATACATACATACATACATACATACGTATGTATGTACGCTAATATGTATACGCACGCACACACACATACTCATAGAAATATGTTTATATATATGTATATATATATATATATATATATATATATATATATATATATATATATATATATATAT
>NC_068986.1:70320142-70321542 GCF_001194135.2 Octopus bimaculoides | reverse complement strand
AAAACGAACGTTCTTTCATGAAGGCAGCGTCTAGAAATTTCACTTCTTGAATTCAAGTAAGCGCCAAGGTTGTACGAATCTTGGTTAAGCACAATTTGCACCGTCTGATTCCTTCGAGGTATTACCCAGGTTGTTCCAGCTGTTTTTACTTAATTTGCTATGTCGTTCCCTCCCTTTCTAATCGCCATATATAGCCCTCTAATGTAACGTTGCACTTCACTAGGATCCTAAATGAGGACCTGTGGTTATTTAGCTCCAACATATTTCACTTTACGTTACGTTTGCTTTGTTGTTGAGTTCGTTGTTGGTTTTGTTGTTGTTCATGTTAACGCTTTGTGAGTCACAAAGTTGTATATCTTTAGACTTAGTTTCACCGACAATTACGTCACGTTCTTTTGTTACCCGACCAACAATTGTTGAACGACGGGGATAGGAGGGAATATAGGAACATTTTCTCCTTTATCCCTTACCCCTTTGACCGAAAATAATTTTGTCATGTTAGAAAATTAAAGCAATATATTTATGAAGCAGAATTTTGGAAAGGGCATATAGACCATTCCACGCTCAAAATGGGAAGACAAGTATACGGGAAGATGTCACCTCCGAAAAATAAACGTAGCAATTTTAGATGGGTCAGTCGAAAAAATAGAGATAATGTAATGATTTCAAATTCTTAGAGCAATTTTTTAGGAGCCATATTGTTGCAAATGTTCAAGTGGTACTTATTTCATTGACCCCCAAGGATGAAAGCAAAGCTGACCATGATGGAATCTGAACTTAGAACGTAAAAGCCGGAAGAAATGTCGCAATGCATTTTGTCCGACGTTTTAACGATTCTGCCATCGCTTTAGTCGTAGAAAAAAATTAATAACAAAGTCTAACAATTGCTATTTTCGCTGAGAACATTTGAAAATCAATGCTGTCACTGTGCTACCAACATCTTCTATTCAAATTCTTTGGAAGAGAATACAATAAAGAAAAATAGAAGTAAATCTTGAGGATATGCATCATAGAGAGATATTAAATAAAAATTTAAGTTAGAACAAGAAGTATGCTTCTACCAACGGTCTTCTATTATGCTGCTTATCACCTAGAGCAAAGTTTCTCAAAGTGGATTTCATGAAAAAATTCCGGTGTTCCGCGACAAAATATTCAATAAAAAGTATTTTATAAAACAAATGCTACTTGCCATTTTCAAAATAAATTGTTTTTCCTATGAATATATTCTCTCTCTAAAACAAGTTTTGTTTCATTTAATGTCGTGTTAAAATCAGAGTGAAAGTTACTCTGACCACCTTGGAAAATGGGTTTCGCACCAAAATAAATTTGAGGATCGTTGTCTTAGGAAATATATTGGGAACAAACATCCCAATATATCACTATTTCTTCCTTAAGGCGTA
>NC_068986.1:70311942-70319954 GCF_001194135.2 Octopus bimaculoides | reverse complement strand
TATATATATATATATATAGGTGTGTGTGTGAGAGAGAGAGAGAGAGAGAGTGAGATGTAATGATTGCATTGTTCAATTAAATGGAGTCGCTTGAAACGGTCGTACTGCATCACCTCTGGATATCCTGTTGCTTATTTTGATTATATATATATTGGGTCATCCCATAAATAATGCGTTTTTTTTTCATTTGTATGCACTAAAGGTCGGAGTGGGACGTGGTAAACTATCTGCATCAACTTGCTATAAAAGCAGGAAGTAATTTTACTTTGTACTTATTCTTAGTGCAAGTTCTGAAGAGTGCAGTTCGATTTTAACAGTCATTTTTTCACAGCTATAATGGAAGTGACAAAGGAGCATATTCGACATATTTTGCTTTTATGAGTTCAATAAAGGCAACAACACAATGGAAAGTGCGAGGAATATTAATGCAGTATAAGGGGATCGGACAATAAGCATAAGCCAGTGTCAACGGTGGTTCCAGAAATTCCGAGCCGGAAACTACAGCCAAGAAGACGAGCCTCGTCCCGGAAGATGTGTAGAGCTCGTCGAGGACGTTGGGCATAGCCTGGTGGAACAAAATCCCATCGTAACTGTTGAGGAACAAGCAGAGAAGCTTGGATTTGGTCATTCGACCATTCATCGACACCTGCGTACCATTGGAAATGTCAGCAAATTGGGTCAATGGGTTTCTCACAAACTTTCCGATTCTAATCGCATATAGAGAGTGAACGTGTTCTCTTCTTTGCTGTCACGTCGCACGAATGAACCTTTTTTTTTAGACCGAATAGTGACTGGTAACGAGAAATGGGTTCTCTATAAAAATGTCAGGCGCCGAAGACAGTGGGTAGGGAAAGGAGAAACACTGGCACCCCAGGCTAAAGAAGATCTTCACCCACGTAAGGTGTTGTTATCTGTTTGGTGGGATATGAAAAGCTTAGTCCACTTTGAACCTTTAGACCCAAACCAAACGATAACAAAGGAGATCTACTGCAAGCAGCTTGAGTGGCTTAAGTCAGCACTAGAAGAAAACCGACAATGTTTGGTTTCATGACGAAAGGTGTTCTTCAATCAGGATAATGCTCGGCCACATACATCGAGGATGATATATTTCAAAAGCTAGAGCAGTTTGAATGGGAAGCGATTTCCCACCCACCATATTGTGCCTTGTAGAAAATGAAGAGTATATTTAAGATTAAAAATGAACTTTGTTTATCTTAATTTTGAAAAATAAAAGTATTAAAAAACCGCATTATTTATGGGATGACCCGATATTTTACTTTGTGTGTGTGTGTGTGTGTGTGTGTGTGTGTGTGTGTGTGTGTGAGAGAGAGAGAGAGAGAGAGAGAGAGAGAGAGAGAGAGAGAGAGAGAGAGAGAGAGAGAGAAAGAGAGAGTGAGAGAGAGTATATTAGTGGAAAAAAGGTGGAGAAAGTAGTACTCGAATACCAATACCAAAAGTAAAATAGTATTTTGTAGAAGCTGAAGAGACTTCACAAAATGATACTCAGAGTTTCATGTAACCGATCACCAGACAGTCGTGATGAAATAAAACAATCATTCTCATGATTGTCAGATGATCGGTTACGTGGAACTCTGAGTAATATTCTCTGAATTTGCAAAATATATTTTGTGCTTCATTTTTATTATTTTCCGTTTTTAATTTGTTTTAATTTTACATTCAAAAAATGCCACTCAACTTTTTATTTGCTAACACAACCTTTGCAGGATATCTCTTGAAGTGAAGATTCAGCAATGCTTTCAATAAAATGTTTAGATGGAAAAAAAATTGCTTTAAGACTTGTCGGAATTTTTAATTTCGTTAACATACATGGCTTCACTTCTATTTGAAATTGATGAATATTAAATGAATGGGACTTCCTCCGCTTGTTGAAGCCGTGTCGTCATTGGAGCAGCATAATGATAACCGTAAGGTAGAGCTGAAATTTCTTCTTGATCTCATGATCAATTTAAGTGTAAATAATATTTATTGATGGAGCAGCTGTTAAATATTTCTGTTTTAATCTTAATTTCATTTCCTAACGCTTAAATGAAAAACTAAATCAAAATTGAGCTAATGAGGGAGCCTCTAAGTGGTCGAACGACCTTGTAAAAACAGTAGTCAAATTTCTCTGAAATCACAATCTGCTGTTTTCTTTTTTGTTTATAAATGAACATAATAGATATTGTAGCCTGAGATAAAGCAGTCTTATTAAAATACAATACCAGAAGGTACCTCTTCATACAATACGAACGAACGCTTCAAGCTGTGCACAACTGTAAGATATAAATTGACCTAATACTATCTAAGTTATTGTAGAAGCAAGAGTTGCAATACAGAAACATATAATTTTAGAATAACATAAATTGGCTTGCCTTGAAGAAGCGGGGCAACCATTTCGGTCAGTGCACTTTGAAAGTGTTGCCGAAGATAGATTGGGAGTAGTTAATACTGCCAGTAAGTCTATTTGCTTCCATCAAGAGCATCAGTCTCTCAGACGAAGTATACTGCTCAAAACGTTAGAAGTTTCATTTTTCTAACAACAAACTAGTTTACTCTAACTGTTTGTATTCACTAATTGCCGATGAGGACCATCACTAGTTTCCCTGGATCGCAGTGTTTACTGGACACGATATTTAATGTTTGTCAGAAATGGCGACTATATGAGCTAATTAAGATGAATGAAAACTGGACAAAACAAAATGGAAGTGGAAATGGTTACACGGCTGGTAGTGTACCAATCAAAACAAGAAAAAAATGAAAAAGAGAAAAAAACATAGTCAAACATTGAATTATAAATGCTTAACTGTATGCCGCTTGAAATCATTATTGATTTGATCTAATTGATGATGTCTGGTGAATGAAATGACATCAAAATAAAAGAGGCATATTTTAACAGAAATAAATAACCTCCACATATTTACCCTACACACACAGAAATTTTGTGTGTGTCGGATAAATGCATGTGTATGTGCGCGCGCTTGTACAAGTGGGAGACAAGAAAACGAGACAAACAGCGATATATATTTATTAGACATACCAACACATAAGAATTTATCTATGAACATAATGTCATTGACAGTTACTAAACAGCATAGTTATAATTGAATGTGATGGATGAATAACAATAGAAGCTCGTAGCTTCAGTTTTACACGAAAGTTGGCAAACGCATTGAAACGCAAATAGTAGTAACCGAAATCGAAATGAGTTACGGATTGAGTCTAGGACCTTTACTGTGCTAAACTTAGTCGTTACATTCGACATGGGAATTATAAAATATTAGCCATAAGGCTGAACTGGAACCTAATAGATATAATCAAGAAATTTCACTGAAACCTTCACTAAATGCTTGAAAAATTCAGTGTAGTAATTTAAGTGAAATATTTAATATATTCTCTATTAGGACCAACCTCACCAAAGCTTATAAACTAATGAAATAATATTTATGCCCACTTAAACGCGGATGTTCTGTTTGGATAAACTTTACTTCGGTAGATACCACGATAGAAATTCTCATATTTACTTTTGGTACAAAATGTACGCTCCTGGTGCATTTTGCCTCTAAAACCAAGATAAGAATTTCTCTTATGGTATCTACCGCAGCAAACTTGGTTCTAACAGAACATCCACGTTTAAGCGGGGATAAGTATTACTTCTCGGTATTAATACTACTTCTGTCGCTAATATATATTTTTAAATAAGATAATGTACAAGAGAAAAGTAAGTTTGAAGTAAAGATCAACTTCCTACCAAGCAAATACCCAAATCATAGCCTCATCTGGTTTAACTGGTGTTTCAGTTAGAATGTAGCAACTAATGTTATTAGGAATATCTATGGAGAACATAATTTTCACTCCTCCACAAGTACGACGAAATATTTTATAAGAACAACTTCAAATCAAAGATACATGAAAAATGTTATGAACAACATTGTGAATAAAATAAGAAGTGATTATCAAACGAAATCAAGCCAAAACAATAAGAAACGCGGATACAACTTCAGAATTAGGCAAAACTTCCCGCTTAACTGCAAGTTGTTTAATAAAGCTGCTGTATATAGAACCAAGATAACCTGATGAATAAGGAGAAATTGAGAAATATAGATGCTTGTGAATGTGTGTTGAGTCTGTATGAACTGTACGATAATCACAAATATTGATGCGCTAGTAATCAATAATAATTTGGCATTCTTATAATATATGTGAAGTAGAGTAGCTAAAGTAATTATAAACCAAATAGTTAATCTACGTAACTGTAAAAAGAAAAGGTCATTAAAATGTTATTTGTGACCCATTAAATGCTAGTTTGGTCAAACAAGAACAGGAGTGCATATAAAGAGAGCAGATAGAATATTATTGATAATAAATCAGGAATAATAACACAGAGAATAAAAAGTAAATTATTCTGTTTCAAAACTGAAAATAGTTGATTCTTGTAATACTTTTTGAGTTGAATCTAAATAAGTTTGTAACATTTTTCTGTCGGGTGATTTATTTTTTGTGTGGCCCACTAATTATTTAACGCTCATATAGTTTACCCTCAATAATTTATAGAAGAAATGGTTTATAGTATTGTTTTTTGCATAGAAATCTGATTTCTGATCAAACAAGAGCATATGACAATCATGCCTTTCTCAAGAGTATTTGCAACATAGTCAATGGAGTAAAAAAAGCTGACTATGGAGAACTTTGAACTCAATGGAATTAAACTAATTGCCGTAACTAATTACTGTTTTTGTCAATATCTATTCTCGAAATGAGCATAAATAGGGCAAATGAATGCAGAAAAAATATTTTTCGTTAAAAATAATTTTAATGTTCTCAGTGTATCTTTAAGAAAGTCCAAATCTTATTTCGCACCATTTTCTCGAGGTTTTTCATTTTTGTTCTGATTGATTCTGATCAATCGGTAAGATGTTTATAACGGCTTCGTGCCACATCGTCCTTTCAAGGACGTCGCTTCTTCCGTGAAATCTCATGCTGAGAACTATAAATAATGGATAAATGCTAATTTATCGCTAACCTTCAAATATAAAACAAAATTGATTGATTTCAAACAATTATATTTATCATTTTCTCACCCTTTACGTATGTCTCACGAGTCGCAGACGGTCAAGTCGCTAAAGTTTCAAACGACAAATCAAAGGGTAAATTGTTTATAAGACATCACCAGTAAGACACCTTACTTTCGCTAGGTCAGCACAGCTGCAAATTAGTACCATTGTAAGATACAAATTGCTACTGTAACGAATTAGATCCCTCACAATACTCTTATCGCCGAGTATTTCGATATCGGATAGATTTCTCTTCGACTAGGAAATGGAACTTAGGAAGAATATAGTATATCTTTCTCTGAATCACTAAAAGAAGACACTAAATTAGACTACTTTCCTTATTTAATGCACAAGTGACATGAATACCTCTTGGACCAAGTTTTTGCAGAATAAAATAGGGTAGTGGACTGAAGACTTGATACAACACCAGTCAAAATATCTAGCAGTATTAGTTACCTACCTATATATTCTGAGTTCAAATCCTCTGTGACAAGTCTCTGGTTGACTAGAATGTAAATTGATCTACAAACAGCATATTAGAAAGATAAAGAAGAAATTCTATTAACCTTTGTCCATGCAGTGATATTCTTGGAAATGTTGTTTTCGCGCTAGTTGACATTAAAGAGATTGAAATCACCTAATAAACAATATTTGTTGTTTGATTAATAGGTTTTCTATCTTTCTAAACCTATCTTTAAATTTATCATAATGATTTTAAGACACGCAGTAGAAGATAAGTGCATATAAAAACATGGACTTGATTTATATTTATTATTAGTCTATCACAAACTGAGTTTAAGTGTGACAGCAGGATTAATGGTTTGACATCTACACGGCAGCTCCACATTGACTTCTCTCTTAGCTTCTAGTATGAAAGTTGGCCGGTATATTTCCTTATCTGCTATATTTCTCGTTAGATGCACTTCCTTAGGTGTCATGCAAAATGTTTGATTGCATGTTACAAAACCTCTCGAGCAGGAAATTTTACAATTTTATTTCTATTACTAAGTTGTGACAGGCATCTGACATTTAGCATTGGTATTGATGTGGCATTTGAGTGGGGGTCAGTAGTGATTATACTGTGTCTTATTTTCAGTGAGCTTGTGTATTAATGCTCATGGCTTTGATTTTGTATCTGTTGCAGCCAGATCAGTTTTTGGAATGTTTGAAAAGATTGTTGCTCGGCTGCTGCAGTTCTCACTACATCAGTATATTGATTTTTAATGAGGACAGGTGGCATTACATCTGTATATTACCTTTTGACAGCAATAGACGGTGAGTACAATATCCTTTTCAGATGGGTGGTTGAACTTCTACCTCATCCGACACATCGCTAGTTTTTTCGACATCTCCATTACTTTTAACAATATCCACCTGTCCACTTACAACCGCTATATATCTACTGAATTCCATTCCTATCGCCACTACACTTCTCACTCCAAGCATACTAAATCTGTTACACCATTCTCTCAATTCCCCCAGCTTCGCCTACTCTGCAGCATTGATTCAGATTTCTAATGTTGAAGAATGTTGTGGACCTTGAACTTCGTGAGACATAGGGTATCGACCACACCACTGGTCTCCTACCCACTTTACGTACACTTATAGACCGTATTTCACTCTCTCTCACCTTCCACCCATCCATTTTATCATTGAAACACATTTACAACTTCAAAATCCCACTCACTGGCCCTCTAACTGCTCTGGTCTTTCTCGCACCGTCTCTACTCACCTTTAAGAAAGATAATATAGTGCGGAAATCTAGTTAGAAACTCAGTAGCATCCGGCCATACACAACCAGGCACTCTTAAATGCGCTCGTTCACGAAGCAACATCGTTTCCTTCTTTAAGAACACTAAAACCATCACTGCACCCAATAAACAGTATGAGAATACCCCAAACTTCTGTGACACATCTTCCAACAGCAAACATTGTAACGCACTTTAAAAACTGTTACGGCGACGATTAACGGAACAGCCTGCTCATGAAATTAACGGAACAGCCTGCTCATGAAATTAACGTGTAAGTGGTTCAGAACTCCACAGACACGCGAACATTTAATTTCTCAGGGAGATTCCGCGTGATACAGAATGTGACAAGGCTGGCTCTTTCAAATACAGGTACAATCTATTTTTGCTAGCTAAGCGGACTAGAGCAGCGGAAAATGAAGTGCCTTACTCAAGGATACAACACATCACCGAGAATCGAACTCACGACTTTACGACTGTAAGCCGAATAACTTAACCATTAAGCCATGCACCGTTACACTGGGAGAAAACACCATCACCTTGCCGATCACTTTCGAGGACATATTCGAAGCACATAATTACGCATGCCGGGCCACCTGTCGCTACTCATTTCAAAACAACGGTCCATTCCATCACCTATTTATCAGTGTGTGGAGTCTCTCCACATCTTGGATCTGCACATTTAAGGAAACGAAAGGAGCAACGTTTCATATACAAACTAGGAACCATGGTTTTGACGAGTTTAAATAAATGATTTCCGTTCTACTGCTTCTTTCCGTTCATATCATTCAGCTTTTCTCTTTTACCTATATCTCACCTTCACCCGTTTCTCTTCCTATTTTCATTTCTCGTTGTCTCTCTTTCGGTCGCCTAGTTTTCTCTCCCACAACTATCTAATTAACGACGCAAACTCACGTTGTTTTGCGTTCCCCGTCAGTTGTGGCCAGTTGCTAAAACGTAGAGGAAGTAAAACCTTGTTTTGTATTTCATTTTTCTTCTTGTCATCTTAACTTCGAAGAGGTACTTTGTCGAAAACGGCAATTTCACCGTTTTCTTTTTTTGTCGCTTTTGTTTTCAAATAATACAAGTCTTGCTAACGCAGACCACCTCCAATCGCCTTGTATTCTATGACACACACACACACACACACACACACACACACACACACACACACACACACACACACACACACACACACACACACACACACACA
>NC_068986.1:70304255-70311824 GCF_001194135.2 Octopus bimaculoides | reverse complement strand
AATATATTAACCAATTAAATTAAAATGAAGTAGATTGACAAATTTATTTTTTGAACCAGTTGAAGACACACAAGATTTCGAAATATCGTTCACTAGATAACAATGGCACTCTTCTTTTAATTTTGACTCTATATCTTCAGGAGGAGTTACTTCAATCCTTTCTATATTAATAATAATAATAATAATAATAATAATAATAATAATAATGATAATGATGATGATGATCCTTTCTACTATAGGCACAAGGCCTGAAATTTTGGGGGAGGAGCCAGTCGATTAGATCGACCTCAAGGCAAAGTCGACCTCGGCGGAATTTGAATACAAGACTTAGCGGCAGTGGAAATATTGCTAAGCATTTCGCCCGGCGTGCTAACGATTCTCAGCTCATCACCATAAAAATAATGATGATGATGATAAAATAATTTCATTGTATGTCAACTCATTGATTAACTATGCATCTACTATAATAATACTCGTGTTTTTCTCCGTCACAACGCACGAATGAGAAGGGAAGGGGTGATAGAGGAAAAAGGAAGGAAGGGGTGATGGCAAACTGGTAGTGGGTGCGTTTCAACTCTGTGTGAGTATATGTGTGTGTATGTAAAAGAGAGGTATGTGAATGTTTGTGTGCGTGTGTGCGTGTGCAATAGAAGTGGAATGGTGACCATTCAACGCTGAAAAGAAAAATCAAACAGCGTTTCAACTCTGTGCGAGTATATGTGTGTATATGTGTGCGTGTACAGGGGAAGTATGTGAATATTTGTATGTGCGAATCAGCGTTCTTTCAGTAATAAACGATGATCGATGTCACATCTCAAAATGCAACTACTAGATAACATTGACAAGTGTATTAATTTGATTTACCATCCATATTTATATATAATATTCTACAATTATCCGTTATTTTTGACGGCACGGTGTCAGCTATTATAATTATTATTAATGTAAATGTCTTACTGACCCACTGTTGTTCAGGTGTTCCTTCACTACACTGACATAAAGGAAAAGTTTAAACGTTGCTTGGCGATTACTAGCACATGCATGTATAGCTAACTAAGAGATATTTGTCTGTAGCCGGAAATCTAATATTGCTGTCTATGCAGTGTCATCTGTTTTCTTAGAATCATTCTAGTCAGTCCTACATAATTCCCTCTACATTCTGAACATGTTATTACATAAATTAGTTTCCGGTCGTATAGATAAAATCATTCTTCACTTGGAAACACTGTCCTTGTTTAAAATAGAATTCCAATTCCTAGGAGAAGTTAAAACATATTCCACAGTCTGATAGTCTACACCTTGTGACTGTTGATTCTGTTGTTATTGAATATATAATCTAGCATTTTAAAATATTCTTTTTGTAGTTTTTTACGTTTTATAATAATATGTGCTTTCAGAATTCGAATCATCCTGGCTTCCTCTCTCAGCATCAGTATATTTTCACAGATAATATTATAGGCTTCGTTGTTTCTAAAATTGTAGGTAGAGACGTATAACAGTTTCATTTCAGTTGTAGTGATTTGTTTTACTTGTCTTAGTATCCGGACGCAATTGTATCGTCTCGTTGTAGCCCATGCATATTAAGTATTGTGGGTAATGTCCATTGGTAAGTGTATCCTAAAGTTTATAGAACACACTTGTCCATATCTTTTCAGAAAAATTAATTGGAGTATTTCTTCTAGAATGGTTCGGGTTGCATGAAATAAAGAGTAGATATTGTTTCAAGTTTGTAGGTTTGTAACATATAACTTTCTCTATTTGGTTCTTGACTTACATTATTACTACATATAAAAAATAATAATTTAAGTAATCTTCAAGAATTTTTTTTAGTTCTTTTCATTAGAGTTTTTGTATTTTCGTAGTGATTCTTCATTCATTGCAATTCTAAAGTAAATTGCCGTAGATTGGGGCTATTTCTGTCGCCATCCAATTCCGAATTTTTGATTGAAAGAGATAATATCCAACATGAAATAGTTATTTTGTTGAATGAATTGTAAAGTATTCAATTCCTAATACATATATTTAACGCTATACATCTTTAAGAGATGATATCTCGAGACGAACCCTGGACTTTATCAGGCTTTCATGTTACACTGAGGAATACGTTTTTATCCTAGGCGATTAATAAGTGATGGTATGTAAAAGAGATATTTAAAAGTAATCAGAAGCAATAATGAAATCAAATGTCAACTACTGATTTATCAAAGCTTGGCTACAGTATTGAAAACAAAAGCTCTATTTGGATAAATCGTATACCTCTAAAAGGAAATATAAACATATTAATAAAATAATATAAAATACATAGATATATAACTTAGATAATAAATAGAGATTGATAGAGAGAGAAGGAGAAGTAGGGGTAGGGACAAGAGAGAGAAGACGAAGGGAAGAAATAATAAGATCGTGTGAATAAGGAAAAAAAATCATCGAAGAGACGACAGGCATAGACCAGGTAAAATAAAATAAGTAAAACGTGTCTAAGTTACGAGGAAAATAGTGATTTGAAAGACTAGTATTAAAAAAAAGCGACAAAAGAGAAAAAACTTTGAAAAAGTGATCTGTTCCAGAATAAAATAAACAGTTAAAACACATCATTACTATGTATATAGAAAATGTATATATATCTATCTGTCTATAAACACACATGCATACATCTACGTGTATACATAAACACATACATAAATAATATGCTCACGCAGATAGGGGCGAAACTAGTAAAAGAGTATACATATCTATATTTTCATACGTACGTACGTAGATACATACATGCGCACATGTAAAAACATGCAATCATCCACCTACGTAATTTATATGTAATCTTGCGTATCACATATGCATATATGAATATTGTTTATAAATATATGCATGCACATACGCCCACAGACACAGAGTACATACATATGCATGCACTTCATGCTCTCGTACCTTTCATATCATATAATTAGATAAATACACAAATATCGTCAGATAAATTTTCACAAAATCTTATAGCATAATACATATGAATGCACAGACACACCAACACATGCACACGGATAATCACACATAAACACGATTGTATTCAATTTATAAAATAAGCGAAAAAAGAAAACGTGATTATATTGCATAGAGCTTAGAGGATGCAGAATTAGCCACTTGCAGGGAGTAGAGGCAGTGGTTTGTTTAAAGATATAAACCGTTATCTAAAATAAACTTATCTGACATAAAATATTTAAAAAAAAAAGGAAATCACGAATAAATGAGAATTACTGTATCATAGCACTGCAATGGAAAAGAAAGAACTGAAAAACGAAAAAATAAACCACCACCACCACCACCAACAACAAAGCAACAACACAAAACTAAACAAAAGTCAATATTATATAACTGGGAGCCGAACGTTCAAAAAAGGAACAGCTGAGCTGCAGGAGAACATGAAGAACAATTTAAAAAAAATTCTTTATCAAGAACAGGAACAAATACAAAAGTTTTTTTTATGGATTTCGAGCATCAAAAAATAGTCAATGAAAGGCAATCAGAAAGCAGAAAATGCGATAAACGGTCACAAAGTTCAATATGCTAGCAGCAATAAAATCCAATGTATTCCAATTTGCTAGGACAGTTCAAAAAGTTGTAGATTACATCATCCATTAGGTAAGTAAATGGGTAGAAAGCAAAAATCTTGGTGTGTGACTACCAGAAATTTAGTAATTCCAATTTTTGGTTCAAAGAAAATTCATTCTGAAAAAAAAAGAAGAAAAAAAGAATTAAGAATTTCTCATCCAAACACAGCTGATGTTTAACAGAAGAGTAGTAAGAATCATTCATACATACATACATACATACATACATACATACATACATAGTGCACATATACATACTTGCTTGCATATTTGAGAGTAAATTAGTTTATCTTGAAGGTATCCGAACTGAATTCAGTCAAGAACCAAATGTACTTAGTCGGACTTGTGGGAACCTTTAATCCGAATATTTTTAAAATTCTTATATATGTGGAATCGTATTTTAAAATGAGTTCCTGTTAATTTGGTGTATATAGGGCTATCATAATCTATACTTTCGCGCCTTATACTATTCATTTAGCTAAGCAAAGGATTCCATCGAGGAAAAAGTTGCAGAGGTGGTCCACATAATTCCAGGTAGAGGCTTGTACGCTATTATTTAGCGAAGAGAGCCCTCTACTAGTTTATACTAGTTTATTGCTAACTTTAACGCATCCTGTTGAAGGTTTTACGAGTATGTCTCGTGAAGAGTGCTGACATTTAAGAAAAACTTTGCTAAATTACCTTTTAAATTAAGGTTAACATTTTCCGTTTTTTTAATTTCTATTACCATTCTTAGACCCACAAAATCTAGTTATATAGTAAATCTCATTTGGGAAGCTGCTACCTCAGAGTATCTCATTATAATAAGCTGAAGCTGTTTTAAATGTGATTTCATCAGCCGATAAGGAGGAGACACGCTCACTTATATTGGAAGCTAAACTCCAAGATAGAGTAAATGAATGGTTAGAGCATTTGGAATATAATTTCCCCTTCAGCTTCTTGTAAAGGCTGAATCTACTAGACCTATCAGTCTCTGAGTCTAAAGGTGACGCCCAGGTTAGTTTTCATTGTAATTTTGAAGCCCTTGCCTCTGAATAACCTAATTAAAAATTTTCCAAATCACTTGAATTTGAGGCTGCTCATATTCCGTTGTCTCTGTAGAGTATTCTCTTAACTAAAAAATTCCATGTGCAAAATGCAAGCTTTTAGGCTCCTATGATTACACAGGTAATCTCCATCGAATACAGCCATATGGGCGTAAAGTAACTCATCAGCATTTTTCTTAAGCCAGGTCAAATTATCAAAAAAAACAACAGCTGTTTCCATGTATGCAAGGTAATATTAATGTCTTTTAGATGGGATTGATTCACTCATAGGCATGAAGGTTTTAGCGAATGGTAGAACTTTTAAAATAAATGGTTTCATTATTGAGGGGTTGAAATCAATTATATTGGATCTACATTTAATATTGATCTCAAAACATGACACAAGGCCAGCAGGCTCAGGGGAAGGGGATAAGTGGATTACACTGACCGCAGTGTTCAACTGGTACTTATTTTATCGACCACGAAAGGATGAAAAGCAAAGTAGACCTTGGTGGAATTTGAATTTAGAATGTAATGACGGACGAAATGCCGTGAAGCATTTTGCCTGGCGTGCTAACGAGTCTACCAGATTGTCGCCTAATGCCTGTCACTAAAATTACTAAACCAATCGACAACCGACGTACTGTTATCCTATAACAGAAGTGCTATATCCTTTTTTTATTCCGTGTAAAACCGAACCTAAAACGAGATTCGGTAACTATCCCGATCTCGGTTTTAGCTGGATTAAAGTAAGATAACTTTTAGAGCTATTGGGTCATCCCATAAATAATGCGGTTTTTTAATACTTCTCTTATTTTTCAAAATTAAGATAAACAAAGTTCATTTTTAATCTAAAATATACTCTCCATTTTCTACAAGGCACTTCCATCTATCTGGTAGACTTGCAAGGCCCCTCTTCCAAAATTTACTTGTCCTTGACGAAAAATACTCTTCTAGTACTGTTCTGGTCTCGTCTACAAAATTCATATTTTTTCTGTCCAAATGATTTTGAAGACTGAGGAATAAATGATAATCAGGTAGAGTAATGCCCAGCGAATATGATAGGTGGGGCATTGTTTCCCAATGAAATTGCTCCAGCCTTTGGAATATCATCTTTGCTGTATGTGGCTGAGCATTATCCTGATGGAAGAACATCTTTCGTCATGAAACCAAAAATGGTTGGTTTTCTTCTAGCGCTGACTGAAGCCTCTCAAGCTGTTCACAATAGCTCTCCTTTGTTATCGTTTGGTTTGGGTCTAAAAGTTCAAAGTGGACTAAGCCTTTCATATCCCACCAAACAGATAACAACACCTTACGTGGGTGAAGACATTCTTTAGCCTGGGGTGCCGGTGTTTCTCTTTTCCCTACCCACTGTCTTCGGCGCTTGATATTTTTATAGAGAACCCATTTCTCTTCATCAGTCGCTATTCGATCCGAAAAAGGTTCATTCATGGGACGTGACAGCAAAGAAGAGCACTCTCTGTATGCGATTAGAATCGGAGTTTGTGAGGAACCCATTGACCCAATTTGCTGACTTTCCGATGGCACGCAGGTGTCGATGAATGGTTGAATGACCAAATCCAAGTTTCTCTGCTAGTTCCTCAACAGTTACGATGGGATTTTGTTCCACCAAGGTTTGCAGGACGTCCTCGTTGAGCTCTACACATCTTCCAGGGCGTGGCTCGTCTTCTTGGCTGTAGTTTCCGGCTTGGAATTTCTGGAACCACCGTTGACACTGGCTTATGCTTATTGTTCGACCCCCCATATACTGCATTAATATTCCTCGCACTTTCCATTGTGTTGTTGTCTTTATTGAACTCATAAAGCAAAATATGCCAAATATGCTCCTTTGTCACTTCCATTATAGCTGTGAATAGATAACTGTTAAAATCGAACTGCATTCTTCAGAACTTGCGCTAAGAATAAGTACAAAATAAAATTATTTCCTGCTTTTATAGCAAGTTGATGCAGATAGTTTATTTCGTCCCTCTCCGACTTTTAGTTCATGCAATTGAAAAAACCGAATTATTTATGGGATGACCTAATATTATGAAAACTAGGTTTGCGATCATTCTTAATATTGATAAATGGTGTGCACTTTGGTAGACATTCAACTGTTATCTAGTTTGGGATCGGTTGCTACGCTTTTAGCCGACAAATGCATGGAATTTTGGATATCTCTTGATTTCTTATAAGTGTTGCTAATATTACTGGAAAGAAGTCAGTTGTAAACATTTTTGTTCAATGTGATGAAAACTTCTGGTTTCATCACAAACAAAAGTTTTCTTAGAATTCCGTAAAAAGCTAAACTGTTTCTGAGAGTAAAAATTGTTGTTATTTTTTTTTGAGCTTACTCATTATCAAATCTTTAAAATCTGTTTTGAACCGCTCTAGGCCTTTATTTGTTGAAGGGATTTTAATGGATTTAAAACCAAATTTGCATTCTGTATTACTTCACTGTGTGATATAGTGAAAAGTAAACATGCCATCTCATATTTCATCTAAAGTCTCCTATTTTGTGTATTGCACATTTAAATAATGTTTGTTGGATGGTATGGAAACGTTCTTAGAAGAGAAATTAAAGGAAAGAATTTTCTCCCCATTCTGTGTACGTATGTGTGTGTGTGTGTGTGCGCGCGCGCTTGAGTGAGTGAGAGTGTGTGTATGTATGCATGTATATCTTTAATTTGTTTTTTTTTACATTAGAATGTGTAAATTTGCCGAACTGCTAATTTACACCAACACCGCTTGATTCGCATGGCAACCAATGTTGGTGTGTTTACGTTCCTGTAACTTAGCGGTTCATCAAAAGAGACTGATAGAATTAGTACCAGGCTTAAACATAAGAATAAACACTGGGGTTGATTTGTTCAATTAGAAATATTCAAAGTAGTGCTCCAGCATAGTCGCAATCTAATGAGCAAAATCATGTAATATATATA
>NC_068986.1:70300616-70304232 GCF_001194135.2 Octopus bimaculoides | reverse complement strand
ATATATAATAATAATAATGATATAAATGATATACATATATGCATATATACATACATGTACATACATATATATGTATATACACATGCATAGATGGGTACAGGATGTCAAAAAATGTAAACAAATAGAAAAACGAGACAGGTAATATAAAGAACAATTCCTTCATCGGTTGTCCACTGTTTTATCTACTCCGCATTTCGAGCGTTAGGGCATAATGCGTTTTCGTCAAAACAGTCGCTCCCGCAAAGCAAATTAAATAAAATTTGGGATTTGCGGAGGGTAAAAGTTGATAACAAAAACAGGACAGTTAAAACAAACGGTAAGGGCTGCGAAGAAGCAGGTGACAAAAAGGGTTTAATATCAAAAGACGAGTGAAAATATCAGATTTTATCGGACGTCGTAAACTTCACAAAATGTCGATGTAAATTTCACGTTTCTGATTTTGGGGCAAAAATGAAGCGAATGAAACGCGAAGCAGACATTCAAAGGCAATCAGAAGTACCAATCAAAACAAATATCGAACTCTGGTTGGTTGAAGCTCGCCTACAGTTTTGGAAGTAAAGGATCTATTTAGATAAATTGAATGACCGTTAAAACAAATATAAACGTAAAAAATAAATATGAATAATAAACTGGAGCATGGACGAGGAAAGAAAGACAGAAAATGAAAGGAAGAGAAGTGGAGGTAGAAAAGAGGAAGAAGAAGAAGACGACGCTCGTGCCAATAACGAGAAAGGTTTACGGTATGAGAGAAAAGGAAGGAAAGGAAGAAAAACGCCGGAGATATGATGTACATAAAAGGAGGGAAATAAGAGAAAATATTCGAAAAATATCTGTAAGATAAATGTATAGTGGATACGAGAAAACAATAATAACCCTTTCTACTATAAGCACAAGGCCTGAGGTATTGGAGGAGGAGACTAGTCGATTACATCAACTCCAGAATTTCCCTGGTACTATTTTATCGACCTCGAAAAAAATGAAAGGCAGAGTCGACCTCGGCGGAGTTTGAACTCAGAACGTGGCGACGCTAAGCGTTCGTCCAGCGTGCTAACGAATGCGATAAATGAAAAAAAAAATTAAAAGAGACGTGGATCTCTTCTAAAAATAAAGCATTAAAGTAAAACAGATACAATGCATATAAAGTTTACCAATGTGCACAAACATGCAGACACATCCATCTCACACAAGCAACCTTTCATATACAGAAATACACACATATCTACGTACACACATACACATAGTCACATACGTAGAGATACATACAGCAAAGATACGATTTTTCATATTTTCTGAGTAGTCATCTGTACTTAGTTTGAACAATAGTTTCATTAAATCCATTACCATCTTAAGACCCTTCCGGTTTCACAATCGGGATGAAGTGGTCGTAATAATGGCATGCTATTCATGGTTTCTACAGTAGTTTGTATAGGATAATAGGTATATTGTTATAACTAATAAAAACATCACCACTGGATTAAAAGTTTATACAATGTTTAAGTCCCGATAGATTTTTATGATTGTTTTATGCGTTTTATATTTGTGAGTTGATTTTTGGTTTATCTTTTGATACTAGTAAAGCTTCCATAGTTAACCTTTACTTTTCTTTTTACTTGTTTCAATAATTTGACTGCGGCCATGCTGGGGTACCGCCTTGAAGGGTTTTGGTAGAAGAAATCGACCCCAAGACTTAATTTTTAAAAGCCTAGTATCTATTATATCAGTCTCTTTTGCCAAACCGTTAAGTTACGGGGACGTAAACACACCAACATCTGTTGTCAAGCGGTGGGGAGTGGGGACAAACAGACAGACAGGCAGACACAAGACACAGACACACGCACACACACACGACGGCTTCTTTTAGTTTCCATCTACAAAATCCACTTACAAGGCTTTGGTCGGCCCGAGGATAAAGTAGAAGACATTTTATATAAAACTGTAGTAATTTCAACAAATGATTTTTTAAATATCTAATTGTATTTAATGCACTGTTTTATAGAGAGTTGCGTTAACTCTTTGTTGTAGATGAGAAAGTATTGTACTTGTATGTTCAATGTAACAGTTCGAGTCATGAAGTTCACAACTTTCATGTTTACATCGAAATTCAATACAAGTGTAACACCAACTTTTCGGACACTGATGATCCGAAATTTCTTATAATCCGCACTAATTTACGAGCAGAAAGTTCAAATTCCCGCAGTCGCCAGCCTCGTTTACTGGTACTTTGCACAATACAGTATTGATAATATCGTACTTTCACGATATATCCATCCAAATTATAACAATAGTACATATGATTCTTGTAGTATAGATTAAGAATGGCTTCTGTATTTTAGTTGGTGTTGTATGGGTTGTATCAGTATAAGGCAGTTCGTACTTGTTTCGTTTTACGATCTGGTTTGCTAATATATTAAGATACATTATCTGATGTTTTGCATCTAAAATTTACTAACTTAAAGCCTTTTTAGTGGATGAAAATTTAAAATCCTGTTCTGGAAAGGAATTTCACTATAAATACTTTGTATCTATAGAGACGCTTAGGTAGTAAATGAGATATTTTTATTTCTACTTTTATACATAACACTACTCTATTTTTACGTATAAAATTTCGATGGTGGTATATATATATATATATATATATATATATATATAATACAAAGAATATATATACATGTATACACACATATATGTACATACTTACATCTACATGTGCATATATATGCATATCAGGGTACAGGACGTTAGAACAATAAACTACAGACAACGGAACGAACACATAGGAAAACGGAAAGCCACTTGGAATATCCCTTCATCAGCTGTCTCTATTCTATCTAGACGTTTCGAAGATAAGACAGAACGTACTCTAGAATAGTCTCTTCCTGAGTAGTGGATCAACCCACTACACAGAGGATTCCAAGGTGGCAAACACAAACCAAGACAGGAAAAATTGGACAGGCGCAGGTGTGGCTCTGTGGTAAGAAGTTTGCTTCACAACCACATGGTTCCGGGTTCAGTCCCACTGCGTAGCACCTTGGGTAAGTTCTTCTACTATAGCTCCGGGCCGACCAAAGCGTTCTGAATGGATTTGGTAGATGGAAACTGAAAGAAGCCCATCGTATATATATGTATATATTTGTGTGTATGTGCGACTTTATATCTGTGTTTGTCTCTCATCACCGCTTGACAACCGGTGTTGATGTGTTTACGTCCTCGTAACTTAGCGGTTCGGCAAAAGGGAACCGATGGAATAAGTACTAGGCTTATAAATGAATCCTGGGGTCGACTTGTTCGACTAAAAACCCTTCAAGTCGGTGCTCCAACATGGCCGCAATCAAATGACTGAAACAAGTAAAAGAGTAAAAGAATAATATTTATATATGTGTGTGTGTTTATGTGCGTTTATGTGTGTGTGCTTATGTGTGTGTGTTTATGTGTGTGTGTGTGTATGTGCATAGTTTGTGTGTTTATTATGCCTACAAACATGCTCACTGACACACACACAACATATATATGCATATCTATTTTTACACGCACACACATGTTTATAAAGAGAGGGAGGGAAAGAGAGAGAGAGAGAGAGAGAGAGAGAGAGAGAGAGAGAGAGAGAGAGAGAGAGAGA
>NC_068986.1:70297195-70299967 GCF_001194135.2 Octopus bimaculoides | reverse complement strand
AGAGAGAGAGAGAGAGAGAGAGAGAGAGAGAGAGAGAGAGAGAGAGAGGGAGGGGGTAAAGAAAGAGGACCAGACAGACAGACGAATAAAGATAGAAGCGGAGGCGAAGAAACAAAAAAAGAAGGAAAAGAAGAAAAACCTAAAACCGATTTCAATATACCAACAAGGAAATAAAGTCTGTGTTCAGATCAAACAGTCTAGAAGAAAATGTTTTATATACAGTAGTCATACCTCTTGAACTGTAGCATACATGCTTGTGGGCTGCTTAATAAAAGATACACACATGAGTTCCCAATCAGGAAATTAAGCAAAGCGCTATGTACAGACCATTGAAATTCAGTTTGATACTATTTATGTTCTATAACGAGCTTGAGGACAGTAAAATCGTTAGGAAATGAATCACTCATTCTAATTCTAAAGGTTAACACGCCTCTCTTTTAGTTGAAGAGAGCAAGAGAGGTCAGATTTGCTCTCTCTTGTGACTGGTTGTGCTTAGCAAAGGAATATATTAGCTTCAATTATTGTTAATAGAAAATAACCTGAGGGAAAGTAATGTCCGAGATGATTTTAAATGTCCGTGCGTGTGAATACCCACAGTAAGAAATTTTTAAAGCGAGAAAGAATAAAAGAAAAGATAGATATTTATTGGAAGTAGGACTTTTCGCATCTAATAATCCTTATCTCACTTCATTATTTGCTTATGCAAGAGTAGAATTAAGGAATATGAAGTATAAACGAATTTCATTTATAATAAGAGCTAAGTTATATCTTTTGTATTTTGCCTCGTCGCTACAAATAATAATAGTAATAAATAATAATAAAAATAAAACAAATATGGGATCTCAGGGAAGATAAGGGTGTAGTTAGAAATATCAAATAAAGTGCTCAGTAATTTAATTTTTTTTTTGGTGATTTTTCATTTATTATATTTGCAAATTACCTACAGCGATAAAAACGAATATTTGTGAGATACTCCTGTCTCTTAAGTCATGATTTCCAGACAAAACTTATTGCGTGGTGACGTGGAAAATTAAGCAACTCTTAAAATCTGTTAGGTCTTAATTGGGAATAGGCCAAGAAATGCCCCATCCTGGTCCAACCCTTAGTAAATATGGAAATATGTACAGAAATATGCAAACGCACAGAAACGCAAACAAACCCACACGTATATGTGCAATATTCAATAAGTAAATAATAATGAAATTAGTAAAAAAAAAAAGAAAGAAATAAAGAAAGAATGCAGAACGTACGAGTTTCAGAAATTAGCAGACAAAGAGAATGTTACATACACATAATAATGCATAGACTCAATAAAATACGTACTTATTCATACATGCACGCATACAAACAATTACAGACTCTCAAACACGCGCACACAGATATGAATAATGGTATAGTTAATAGAAGCTATAATTATATTTCAATTTACAATTTTATTTTAAATTATATTTTGGATCCCAAAATGTTGGTTGGATTAATCATCATCATCATCAAGTTATTATCTCACCTGTTTATACCAGTTTAAAAATTTTCTTGAAGAGGGATTATATGCTGATATAATCTATGACTACATCAATAAACAGCTGTCATAAATCTTAAACCTCAATTATGTTCTTTGTGTGTGTGTGTGTGTGTGAGGGTGTATATATATATATATATATATATATATGGGAGAATATACAAATAATAACAACAGACGAGGACAGGTGGTGTAAATAACAAAAGTATATATTAGTATGACGCTCGCGAATACGGAAAGTCTTTGACGTTTCGAGCTACGCTCTTCAACAGAAAGAATACGGAGACAAGGAGAAAAACACGGAGAAAAAAATTGAATAGTGTTCATATATATATATACGTGTGTGTATTTTTTCAATGTGTATAAATAACACGGAAAAATAATAAATAATTACCAGGATAGCAAAAATTCACATAAGTGCCAAGGATATTACATCCTACTTATAAAGGTAGAAATGTCAGGGTTAAGTGAAATGCTCTTGTATAACATGGATAAATTAAGAAAAGGAGTCAAACGCATTTCTTAACTTATCCGGAAATTTATTACTTTTAGTACCGACTAATATCACAGGTATTAATATAAACTCTAACCCACTTATTGTGGACCTTTATCGCAAGCCCTCAGTAGAAAACATATCGCATGTTTATATATAGCTCTTCGAAACGCCGGTGCTAAAACGGGGTTAGCTGATGAAGAAGAATGTTCTCTATGTGGCTTGTGTGTTTTCTCGTCTACGTTTTGTTTGCAATGTCCTGTACCCAGATATGCACCTATACATACAGGTGGATGTCGGTATGCACATACCTGTACGTATATATGCATATACTCATTTACTATTTGTTTATATATATATATATATATATATATATATATATATATATATATATGTTTGTGTATAATTATTATAATTATATAAAAAGAAAAATACCAACTACTACAGTAATCCTCCCTTCTCGACACATGAAATATGTATGTACCTATGGGTATGTTTGTACGTAAATATATATATATGGGTGTGTGTATATCTCTCTATATATACATATATATATATCTATTCCTCTTTTATATACCTTTTCATTCCTACATAACTACAATAATCTTAAGATAGATTGATTATTTAAATTCCACTATTATTTCTCTTTTGATAATTTTCTCTTTCTTCTGTTTATACTTTATCTAATAAGAATGATATAATACACCTAATAATAATAATAATAAAAATAATAATAATAATAATAATAATAATAATAATT
>NC_068986.1:70296327-70297153 GCF_001194135.2 Octopus bimaculoides | reverse complement strand
ACACACACACACACACACACACACACACACACACACACACACACACACATAAATGTATAGATATGTATTTATGTATATTTATGTATATGTATGTATATGTAAAAGTGTGTATATATGCATGTATTTATATTTATAAATAAACCTTATGAACTTTCTAAACTCTCTGACGAAGCCCAGAGGCACACCCAAGTACCTTAATATTATCTACCAAATACTTCAGTTCACTGAAGGGATGGAAGTAAAGTGGGGTACTATGACCTCTTGGCTGAAACAGCTGTAAGAAACTATTTTACTTTCTATGTTATACGCTATATATTTTAATAATTACTGGTATTTTTATATATGTAAAGCATAATATGTTGCATATGTATGTATATTGTTATAATTGTTGTTTTTAAAAATAAATAAATAGACATGATATGTCTAAAAGTTGATGAATACCACCTCCCGATCCCCTTCATTTTCTTATTGCCGTATAAATTAAGGGTAAAACAACTTTTTACCCTTACCAATTTATTACATTCAATAGTGTAATTGCCATGCAATAAAAAATACTTGTGTATTAATAATTGGGTATTGTACCAGCAGCATATTGGATGGATATTATCCCTTAGTTGGCTTGATTCACAACCTCTCTCTTGGAAGTACACACACACACACACATGTGATTACATGTCAAGTGTTTTACCATTAAACCAAACTGCCCAGCAACGAATTCTTCTGCAATTTTAGAACTTATGTACATATATATATATATATGATATTACGGATAAAAATCCAAATTTACAGGTAAAAAACTCAATTATATATATATATATATATATAT
>NC_068986.1:70283947-70296178 GCF_001194135.2 Octopus bimaculoides | reverse complement strand
TGTATGTGTGTGTGTGTGTGTGTATGTGTGTGTGTGTGTGTTTGTGTGTGTGTGTGTGTGTGTGTGTGTATGTATATGTCTGTGTGTATGCATGTATGTATGTATGCATGTATGTATGTATGTATGTATGTATGTATGTATGTAAATATACGCTCGTCTGAGTTACAAACTTGTTAAAGTGTACTCTGCACGTATATGGTCGTAATATAAACTTGTGAAATCTCCTGATCATATCGTGATAAGATATCTAATTCCAAATGAGAAACGTAGCGGTGGAATATGAACTTAGGCATAAATATAATTATGCACAACAGAACCAAGAGGTAGTATAATATATCTACGAGGGTGGTTTGAAAAGTTCATATGCTGTTTATGACGGAGTGATGCTAGAGCTGTGAAATCTGACATGCATTAATTTCAACCCTTCTTATTAATAACTGCATTGTTTCTTTCCAGGTAAATTGATGTATCAATGTTCAAAGACCTCAAATGTAACTAGTAGCAACTTCTCTTAAAAATGGACAAAATTTGGCATCGTGGTCTTATCAAGTACTTGAGAAAAAAAACGGTTTAGCCTCCAACGACATTAATGCCGACATGGTTGCTACATTAGGAGATGACACTTCAGCTTCATCAACATTGCAAAAGTGGGCAGCTGAATATAGGAGGGGAATGGAGGGTCTTGAAGATGACCTAAGGTCTGGACGTCTCGCAACTGCCATCACCGAGGAAAACATAGACCGTGTTCACCACATGCTGGCGATTGACTTTGAATCAAATAGCCAATGCTATTAGCATATCCTGTGAGAGAGTTGAGAATATTCTGCACAATGAACTTGGCATGATGAAGGTTTCTGCTCGGTGGGTGCAACGTCTTCTGACACCTAATCAAAAGCGCACCAGGCTGATCACATCACAAAAAATCTGACATTGTTTGAAGCAGACCCAGCTGGTTTCCTTGAACGTTTCCTTAGCCAGAATGAGTGCTGGGTTCATCACTTTGATCCAGAGACAAAGAGACAATTCATGCAGTAGAAACATCCCTCCTCACCTGCTCCAAAGAAGGAGGGAAAGTTGCTGGCCTCAGTTTTTGGGGATGCAAAAGGCATTGTGTTTATTGACTATCTTCAAAAGGGCCACACCATTAATGCCAACTTGCTGAAGCAGTTACAAAAGGCTATTAAGACCAAACGCTCAGGAAAACTAATGAAAGGGGTCATGTTTGATCAAGACAATGCTTTAACACACAGGTCCTTTGTTTCAATGACTGTTGTGTGTGACTGTGGCTTTGAACTGGCTGATCAGTCTCCCTGTTCTCTTGATTTGACCACACCTGACTATCATCTCAGCATGAAACAGCACTTGGGTAGGAACCAGCATCGCGTCATATTTGCTGATGATGTTTGTTTTTGACCAACAAGATGAAAGCTTCTTCATCAATGGGATCTAAGCACTGCAGCACCAATGGAAGAAGTGTGTGGACTGCAAGGAGGACTTTGTTGAAAAATAAACCTCATTTGGTTACATTCCATGAGAGTATCTTAGCCAGCTTATGAAATTTTCAGCCCACCCTCGTACGTTGAAGTGCTCAAAAGGAATACATACTGGTTGGTATCTTTTCGTAGCGAAACTGCTGACTATGACGGTAAACTTTATCTTTTGATATTTCAATGATTTTTACTCATAAATACCGAAGCATTAGTTATTTTAGTTTAACGACTCTGTATATAATTACATACACTTATTTCTTCTGTCACCTGAACATGTCGTATATCATAATTAATGGTTTCTTTTCTTTTTCCTAGTTTTATGTTTTAGACGACTATCCTAGTCATTATTCCACTTTACAGATTATATCTTGTCAGTTATTTCGTCGGAATTCTGAACAAGGATTTACTTTAATCTATTCTAACCTTTGGCATGTACTTATTTACTTGATTGACACCAAAAGGGGGAGAATGATAGAAATGGTGTGCAAAATAATAAAGTAACAGAAAAAAGTAGTAATTATGATATAAGAAAAGGAAGAAATGGGAATATGTTAAAGATAGATAGGAAAAAAGGAGAGAAGTAGGTGGAAAGAGAGAGGGAGAGGAAAAAAGAGAGAGAATATCACAAGAGAGAGAGATAAAGGGAGAAAATGCAATGAGGGAGAGAGAAAGAGGGAGAGAGAAATGGAGAGAGGAGAGAGAGGAAGATATATATATAAAGAAACAGATTGAAGTAGATTGACAAAGAAAAGTAAATTATTGAAACGTTCGTGAAGATACATTTGAGCGCAAAAGGATTTGTTGGAAATAATATGCAAATTAGTGGTAGAGTGAAGTATATTGAAGATAAGAACTATGCAATAACTTTTCACAATCAATTTTAGGTAAGGATGTAAGTCTTAATAGAAAGTTTACTAAAAAATCTAATTAAGCTTTAAGTTGATGAGAAATACAGCTGAAATAAAACCCTAGATTATGAAAGTTCTTAGTATTATTACACGGATCGTATACAAAATATAACACCGTAGCAAACAAATTATTTCGCATGACTTCACAATGAAATGGAAGATTGCACGTAAAATGTTGGTTCGCCAATTTTAGGCTGATTGAAAATTTCAAATTATATAGTGAGAGCGATAATGTGATGGACCAAGTAATGGAAATGTAAGTTAAACTCCCGACGGAAGCTCTAAAGACTTATTTCAAGACCGAAATATATCGAAACATAGACGAATAATTTAAAATTCAGCAAATAAGAAAATTAAATGGACCTGTAACTAAATAGCACATCAAATGATTTTTAAATTACACCTTTGAAGATTTTTTCTTTTCAAGTTACTAAGATTCAAATTAAATTAGTGGAAGAAGTAATTGCTAGAACGGCTTCACAAACTTTAGTTATCCTGATTTGCTTTCATGACATTATTTAAAAGCTGACTCACAGAATCAACATCTTAGGTGTTAAATACAGTTATAAATACAAGAATCATAAACAGGCAACATATGTTCGATAAGGGAATTTATCGTGACTAAAAGCTGTAAAATTATTAAATCTCACCGTTTGTTCGCACTGTTGCCAACAATTTGAAACATTTCTGAATATCTCTATAATGGCTATCACGTCTATGTCTCATGACTTGATGTTATTGAGTAAGTAACCTTGCTTCCAAGTTGATCACAAGCCACACACATACTTTCCATTCTAAGTACAAACATATTTGTCGGAAAAATGAGAATGGAGGTCATTCACGTTGGTTGATTCAGACCTCTCGCTGGTTGAGAAAGAGGTGTATCGAAGGGCTTTAAAAAAAAATTAGTTGGTCGCTTTTCTAAAAAGCTCAACGTCAAAGGGATAATTTTCCTTTTTATTACCTTCGTTTTTGGAAGTCTGTTTGCGTAATCTGTCTTTGGGAATTTTGGGGCAAAGCTTCTTAAAGCCTTTCCCATTGGTGAACGTTTTCTGTTGTTTGTAATCTAACTCGTGAATTCTATGTCTCTATTCCGAGCAACAATAATGCTGAAGTAGGAGAGTTTATCGTATGTGCTTTGCTGTCGTTGTTGTAGTCGGCAGTTTAATTGATATTCTTTACTTTCTTTTGTGATTTGCGATTTTTGTTCAACTTGTAGTTACTTTTGTTGCTCCTCTATTTGTGGTAGTGGTGTGGGCTGTTGCGGGACTGGAACAATTCAATCACCCTTTAAATATAACCATTTTCATCTAGGAGCTGCTGCTCTTTTCATGTTACTCTTACGCCTGTCACAGACTTCTTTATTTTGGTTTATTGCCTAGGTATTGGTCACTCGACAAGATTCTGTAGTAGAAGAGTTGGAGGGGAGTCTGTTACTATGTGTGCGTTTGTGGTTTGCTATGATGAGATTTGAGGTAATTGCTGGAAGATTGTCTTTGAAGGCTGATTTTGTAGCCGGAACCGTGGCTGCTTTGGGAATACTTGTTGTTGTTGGAGATGTTGTAGTGTTTCATGTTTCTGCTGCTACTTTTATAATAGTTGTTCTTCTTTTTGCCCCTGCTGTTGTAGTTTAATCTGTCTCTGCTGCTACTGCTGCACTTATGGTAGATTTTTGTTGTTGGTTTTGTTGTATACTTTTGATGTTTGGTCGACAAATATCTGGGCTTTCTTTTCGTTTCCCTTTATTGTTGTGGTGAAAAAGACTCAAAGTGATTGCTGCTAAAATATATGTAATAATTTTGGTCTTCTCTACCATAATGTACAATGGGTGTACACTTAGGAAATCGATAAAATATGAAATTTTGTCAATGGGTTTTGGTGTACCTTGGATGAGAAGTTCCAATCTAATTCCAGGCCTGCTATTCTGACGGTGCGACTTCATTTTAAAAAAGGAATCAGATATCTCTAGAGCAGTGGTTCCCGGCGAAGTCGACTTCGGTGGAATTTGAACTCAGAATGCGGACAAAATGCCGCTAAGCATTTTGTCCTGTGCGCTAACGATTCTGCTAGTTCACCGCCCTGAACAACAGCAACAACAACAATCCCTTCTACTAAAGATACAAGGCCTGAAATTTGGTGGGAAGGGACAAGTTTATTACATTGACCTCAGTGTTTCACTGGTACTTAATTTATCGATGCCGAAAGGATGAAAGGTAAAGTCGACCTCGGCGAAATTTGAACTCGGAACGTAGCGACGGGCGAAATACTGCTAAGCGTTTCGTCCAGCATGCTAACGATACTGCCAGCTTACCGCCTTAACAATAATCATAATGATGGTGATGATGATGATGATGATGATGATGATGATGATGATGATAATAATGATGATGATAATGATGATGGTGGTGGCGGCGGTTAAGATGATGCATCTAAGTAACAGTAAAAACTGGAAAAAACAAATTAAAAGAACACTAATAGATAATGAAACAGAAAAACAGATTATACGAAACATCGACTTATAAATACTTAAGAATTAATGAACTAGATAAAGTACAGTATACATAAATAAAAGAAGAAACATAGGCGCATTAGAATAACACTTAAAACGGATAAATACAAAGAAAAAAAATAGGTACTAAACATTAATACTCTAGCTGTTCCAGTAATGAGTTATAATATTTTCAAGTAAAAGCTATGTAAATCAGCAAGTTTAGAAAGGCAAATAAGAAAAAAAATATTGATTGCATTTAGAATATATCATTCAAAATCCAACACGGAAGCATTTCATTTACCACGAATACGGGCATATGGAAGTATTCTGAAAATGGAAAACGATTATAAAGTATCAAGTGTAGGACTACAAAATATAAGGTGCATAACAAATGAAAACTGATATAAATAGTTGTAAAATATGAATGAAACAAAGAACTTGCTCCTGTCTTTGAGAAAGCCAGCATATATACAGTAGAAAGTAAAATAACAAGCAGCTACGAGGAAAGTAAACAGAAAAGAAACTATTAAAAAATTAGGAAGAAAATGGGATTATAAAATTTCATGATATCATAACATGTTAAGGAAAACGTTTACATGACCGTCAGTTTAATGGAAGTGGATAAAAATATACAACTCAGCACTAGATGACAAGGGTAAGACTGAAAGTTGATATGGAAGGGCTTTTTCTTGTGGAGTACAAAGCCAATGCTTTCCTAGAAGAATTATCGAAATGTATAGTGAAGAAAACTGCAGAAAGACACAGGCGTGGTTGTGTGGTAAGAAGCTCGCTTCCCAACCACATGGTTCCGGATTCAGTCGCACTGCGTGGCACCTTGGGTAAGTATCTTCTACTATAGCCTCGGGCCAACCAAAGCCTTATGAGTGGATTTGTTAGATGGAAACTGAAAGAAACCCATCGTATACATACGTACATACATACATACATACATAGTATGTGTGTTTGTTCCTCCCACTGCTTGACAACCGGTGTTGGTGTATTTACGTCCCTGTAACTTAGCGGTTCGGCAAAAAGGACAGATAGAATGACTGAAACAAGTAAAAGGGTAAAAGACATAGTAACTACAGAATATATTAATGTTGCGATGAATTAATCCGTCACACCGTTTCTAGGTGTTCTAGCTGTTTTGAATGTATGTATAAGCATGATACATATATTGATTAGAGATTACTCTTATAAAAAAATATTCTCATATAAAGAGATGATATAGATATATACCACAAAAGCTTTTGTATTTGGTTTGCAAGACCCTCCCAAGACAACAAAATATAGTGAAAAGCATCACAGATATACTCTGGAATTGTATTAGTGCCAACAGAAAGGTACATTAAATAAATTTGTTCATACGTTATTGTGTAAGCTCATCAGGATAAGAAACGTCTTTTAACCGACGTATCAATTCTAACAGATAACATACATTTAAAAACAATGAAAAAAAAAACTACCCAGTTATAAAGATTTAGAAATACAGATAACCAAAATGTGAGGGCTGAAAGCAATATCCCATCATAAAGGGTCCTCAGCAATGTTAAAAAATGTAAACAGATACATATTAAAAATCCTGAGACATGCTTAGTTAGAATAGAGGTAGCTGATGAAGGAATAATTCCAAGTGGCTATCTGTTTTCCTATGTGTTCGTTTCGTTGTCTGTAGTTCATTTTTCTAACGTCCTGTACCCTGATATGCATCTCTATACACATGTAGATTTAAGTATGTACATATATGTGTGTATACATGCATATATACTCTTTGTATTATTACATACATACATACATAATGGCTGCAAACTCGTGTTCAAGTATTGCCATCGCCTGATCGAAAGTCCTGCACATGCGAAGACATTTTTGTGATAGGTCTTACTTTTTCTTTTGAAGTAATACCTGTGCATGATGATGTTTTTATAGTGGGGAAAGGAATTGCACAAATCCAACCCCACTCTCTAAATATGGATAACATAATCTCAAAAAGAACTAGTCTACATCATCGAATATTGCCAGTGTCGCAGGTTTTCTCTCAGAGTTTCCCTTTCCCAGAAAGATGTTGTGACAACAACAGAGGGGCCTGCCACTCCCTGTGGGCCAACCACGCGCCTGGACACCAACTCAGGTATTTCCACGTCCCTGCTCATACATATATGTATACTTATACATGTACACATATTGTTGGATGGCCGTTGATGGCTCATGAGCTCTTCTGCCCTTTGATAGGTCTTACTTTTCGTCCTGCAAGGTATTCAACAATTACCCTCCTCACCAAGCAAGCTTGATGGGATTGCCAGTTTAGTCGCCGACGACCCAACCATACAACAGGTTGTACTGGGTTATATGTTACTAGTAGCGCCCAAGAGCGACCTGATACATACATACATACATACATACATACATACATACATAGGCGCAGGCGTTCCTGTGTGGTAAGAAGCTTGGTTCACAAGCACAGGGTTCTGGGTTCAGTCCCACTGCGTGGCACCTTTGCAAGTGTCTTCTACTATAGCCGCGGGCCGATCAAAGCCTTGTGAGTGGATTTGGCAGACGGAAACTGAAAGAAGCCCGCCGAATATATGTGTATGTGTGTCTATCTATGTGTGTGTGTCTTTGTGTCTGTTTGTCCCCATCATCACTTGACAACCGGTGTTGGTGTGTCTACGTTCCCGTAACTTAACGGTTCGGCAAAAAAGACCGATTGTGTAAGTACTAGGCTTAATGATAAGCCCTGGGGGTCAATTTGTTCGACTAAAAATCTTCAAGGCAATGATCCAGCATGGCCGCAGTAAAATAACTGAAACAAGTAAAAGAATAAAAGGATACATACATACATACATAAAACATATGTGTGTGCGTACGTACGTGTGTGTGTGTGTGTGTGTGTGTGTGTGTGTGTGTGTGTGTGTGTGTATGTATGTATACACAACGGAATGGCTGCGTGGTTACGAGGACGTACACATAGCTCTGTTTTGGAGTTGGATTCCACTGCGCCGCATCTTAGCAAAGTTTTCTGTCTCATTTTAGCACAAGGCTAGTAATTGGAAGGAGCAGGCTTAGTCGATACCATTGACACCGAAAGAATGAAAGACAAAACTGACCTCCGCAGTATTTGAACACAGAACGTAAAATGCAGGAAAAAATATCGTAAGGCATTTTTTCTGATTCTTAATTCTTCCACTCGACTGCCTTTAAATAATTGTTTTTAATAAAGGCACCAGGCCTGAAATCCGAGAGAAGTTTAATCAATTAAACCGACCCCCGTAAGGGAACGATACTCTAATGTAGCGATCCTGGAGGTTCGAAAGTCGAAGTTGACCTCCGAGGTTGATAAAATAAAGTACCAGGCATGTACTGGAGTCGATATTATCGATTAACTCCCATTCCCAAATTTTAGGTGCTGTGTCTGTATTAGAAAAAACTGTTTAAGGGCCGTGGATTGGCAGAGTTTGGATTGAAAACTAAAAGTGTCGGAAGAAATACCATAAAGCGATATTTACTCAACTTTCTAGAATTTTGTCCGACGCTCTAGTGATTCTACCAAACTACCATTCGTTTACAATTGTTTCTAACAGCGGTCCAAGATCTCAACTTTTTGGAAGATCATCTTTCTCTTCGTCTTCCTCTCATTATCTGCATCACCTTATACCACACTTTCACCTCATCATTTCTTGTCAAAGCAACAATATAACTTTGTTTTTCTCCCTACCAGACGAAAGGCAAAACCCAAAACATTAAAATATTCACTCCTCACTGGTGTTGAGTTTATCGTATTCTTCTGCGATGTTTTGTAAGGACTAAATGTTGCTATTACAAGTTTCCTTGGAGGCTGGATTTATCCTGCCATAACTTGTTTGTTCCATTGACACCTAATCTTCCCCAGTCATAAGAATCTGGTATACCACTTCTTGACACAAGCGTATATCACAAACTATACTATTCGTGACTACATAACCATGACCCTGCCAAGGTGGTTCCTTTAAAACTTCCATTGCAACAAAATCTCCCATTCGTACATTGCTATAACCACATATTGACGTCAATCTGAAAAAAAGTGCAGCTAAACATTACAAGCTATAAGATCTAAACTAAACATGTATGGTTCGCAGATTTTAATGGATAAGTAATGAAGAGCACAATACACCCTTGAGGTTTAGAACATCTCCATCAAACACCATGTGATAAGAAGAAGCTTGATTTCACAGAGATCAATAAAAAAACAATATAAAAATAAACTTTCATACGGTTCATTACTAATCACCATATCATTAACGAGTCATGCCTTAATTTAAATTTAGAATCAATAATCATAATAAAAATCCATGCTTCACGATACTAGTGAAGCTGTAACTAATGAGGCTAACAGCGATATCGATACATTCGTTGGAAGTTGATCCTCTGATCTTATGTTTGTTACAGACGTTCGTAAAAATCAATGACGAGATATTTCTGAAAATTGAGTTCTTGTCCACATTACTTTAATTATAGGTTTGGGGTAGTGAAAATAGGACCTAATATTAGCAAAGAAATCTCTCAGAAAAATACCCCGGTAATTAAAGAAAAAGATCACGAGAATTCTTCACATTAAATATTTTACTAGAAACAACTAACAATTATGGTTATTCATTGCCATTAAACTAACCATTGCCACAACAAAATAAACGAGAAAACGTTTTAGATGTTAAAAAGTACAACACAAAACAATATGAACAATATTTAATGAAATCTTAAAGTTTAGAAATTATTTGATTATATAGATGATAAAATAAACAAAAATCAAGTGTTTTTAAAAACAAAATCGGCAGGAATTAAGAAGAAAATATATAGTTCTCTTCTGAAAAGACGAATGTATATTTTCCAGTCGGTGATTTGTAGATATTGCTTTCTTAATGTTTTTTGCTTCCTATCCATTATATATTACAAGTCATTCGATTAACTCAGCATGGGTTTAGAGAAAGGCTGTTACAAGACAATACAATAGGTAATACATATAAAATACACACACACACACACACACAAACAAATTTCTATAAAAATCAATTGTGAATTCATTTTTCAACCTATAGAGAAGAATTTCAAGAAACTAACGGTCTGTTTTATGGACGCTTGAAATTGAATGGGGTTAATAACATGGTTGCAGGAAATTAGTTTACGTTTGTCTTTCAAATTGAAAAGTGTTGAATAAGACATTAATAGTGGAAAAGGCTTCAGTTAAACAGAAAAAAATAATTGCCGTCTGTAATGTTTCGCATTTTCATAGAGGCATCGAGTTTTTACCTTATTTCTTTTTGTACTTTACTATACATATTGCATAAAATAGATTTGTAAATCAGATATATTTTCGTCTCTTGTATTTTCAGCAGTTTACAGTTAATGCGAACCCGTTGGAATATTTCGTTATGTTTTTCTTTTAAAAATGTGTAAAATATAATTATTTTTGGTACATTTGCATAGTATATTACTACGATTATTTTCAAAATTTACATGCATCCACACACACACACACACACACACACACACACACACACACACACACACACACACACAAATATATGTACGTATTTGTGTACGTATGTATGTATGTATGTATGTATGTATGTAATCATTTGCTAACTTCCGTTAGGTCATTCTGGGAGACGTCAAACTAAATACATTTAGCATGACACTATTGTGCCTCATGTCACTCTCCTCAACAGGTAATATTTATATCTATTTAAACGTGGGTGTTCTGTTAGAAGAAAATTTACTGCGGTATAGTTTGTTCTAACAGAACATCCATGCTTAAGTGGATATAAATATTACCACTCGATATTAATATTGCCTCTGTCGCTAATGTATACTTACCCCAATATTCATATTTATATATTTCTATATCATACACATGTACATCGAATTATCCTGCAATTTAATTTTTACTGTATTACGAAAGGATCGAAATAAGACTATTATAGTTTATATAAGATACGAGCAGTAACTAAGAATAACTAGTAATGAATATTCCAGTTCTTTATTTAACAAATAAGGAATCATTTACATTTGACGGATATTTGTCCTCATCTTGTTTGTTGTTAACGCAATGTTTCGGCTGATATACTCTCCAGCCTTCATCAGGTATCTTGGGGGAAAATTCGAACCTGGGTTCTCATTCCTTAAGTATTTTTCGATGTTATTATAATTCTTCTTCTTCTTATCATCATCATCATCATTATTATTATCATTATCATTACCATTATTATTATTATTATTATTATTATTATTATTATTATTATTCAGGTCACTGATTGGAATCGAACTCGGAATCTTGGGGTTAGCAGCTTACGCTCTTAACCACTACGCCATATGCTCGAAACGTGTTAACAACAAACAAGATGAGGACAAATATCCGTCAAATTTAAATAATGTAAATAATTTAGTCATGAATATATCTGAATTAAGAGTTAAGAATGGCTCCGTTGTAGAATCATATCGAGTCCCTTTCTCCTCAAGCACTAATTAAAAGAATATTTATCAGTATTAGTTGGTATGTGTGTTTTACACACACACACACACACACACACACACACACACACACACACACACACACACACACACACACACACACACACACACACACACACACACACACACACACACACAAACGCACACACACGTACAGATGTGTGTGCGTGTGTATGTGTTTGTGTGTGCGCTTGTGTGGATGTCCCTTTCTTATCAATACTTCGACAGTATCATTTAGTGCTATGAACAAAATTGATTTCTAAAATGGTTAGGATAATAATTGAAAGAAAACAGTGACTCATCTAACAGACAGTTGGCAGTACTGTGTCACACGACTATGTGTGATGATGAGAACGTTGTAGATCGAACATTTCTGATTGATGTGTTGATGGAAACTGTGTTCCAGAAACTGAACAAAGAGTTATTAGTAATAAGAGATGATGTGGAACGACTAGGTGGCAACTACTTGTAACTGGTTAGTTTAATTTAAATGTATTATCTGGAAATCAATTCTTAGTAGGTGAAGTTTTCACAGTATGGAGTTTTGAAAGCTCAAGTTTGTACAGTTTTAATACTGACGAATGTTTCTAGTATTTTATCGTATCTAGCTTGCAAAATATAATCACATGTTGTAGGTTCAAACGATGAAATGTTTTTACACACAACAAAAATCTATGCAAGAGTATTGTTCGCACATCTAAATTCACCAGCGTCTCCCGCGCCTATATGTACATGTATATATATATTATATATTATATACATATATATTGTATATATATATTATATATATGTATATATATATGTTATATATATATATATATATATATATATATATATATAT
>NC_068986.1:70281401-70281719 GCF_001194135.2 Octopus bimaculoides | reverse complement strand
GGGGGCCATGCTATTATCAGAAAGCATTACTTCCTATGATAAATTTGTGGAATCACTGACAGAGAGAGGAAGGGGTACAAAATATATATGCTATCGGTCTTAGCATATCTTTTGACAGGTCACTAAGAGAGAGAGAGAGAAAGAGAGAGAGGGGGAAGGAAGGAAGGACAAGCTAACATAGATAAGGAGTTAGGGAGTGTCTATATGCTAGATTCTCATTGCATACCCTTCTCAAAGCTTTTACTAGTCACTGAGAGAGGGGAAGGGGAGATCGGTCCTAGCATATCTTTTGACAGGTAACTAAGAGAGAGAGAGAGA
>NC_068986.1:70277901-70280458 GCF_001194135.2 Octopus bimaculoides | reverse complement strand
TATATATATATATATTATATATATATTATATATATCATGTATATTATATATATATTATATATTATATATATATATATATTAGATATATTATTACTCTTTTACTCTTTTACTTGTAATAAGGGCTATAGATGAAATGAACCCACACTCAGCTCCTGGCCTTGATGGATTCCCAGCAATCCTTCTAAAAGTATGTAAGCGAGTCCTAGCAAGACCACTGCAGTCACTCTTTCAGAGCTTCATTGCATCTGGCAAACTCCCAAGAAAACTGAATGAGGGTAAAATATGCCCTATTCATAAAGGAGGTAGCAGAGCGGAGGCCAAGAACTTCCGACCTATCTCTCTGACCTCGCACATCAGCAAGGTCATGGAACGAATAGTCAGAAGAAAACTAATCACCTTCCTTGAAGAAAATGACTTGCTGCCTGACATCCAACATGGTTTCCAACCAGGAAGAAGCTGCCTGACTCAGCTCTTACAACACTATGACTGGGTGCTGAAACAGCTACTTAACCACTCAAATGTGGAAGTGATATATCTTGACTTTGCAAAGGCCTTTGATAAATTCGATCATGGAATGGTATGTCACAAACTGTGTGATCTCGGCATAGTTGGAAAATTGGGAGAATGGCTTCATGACTTTCTGAAGGATAGAAGCCAGGTGGTAGTAGCCAATGGGGCCACCTCAAATCACACGCAAATAGTGAGCGGTGTTCCGCAAGGCACTGTTTTGGGACCACTACTGTTCATAATGGCCCTCTCAGACATGCCCTCAGCCACACAGAGAGCCACAATCACAAGTTATGCAGATGATACAAAAGTCTTACAGGTAATACAGAACCCTGAAGACACTATGCACCTGCAATGTGAGCTGGATGAAATATACAAGTGGGCTGAAAAGAATAACATGCAGTTTGATGTTGAAATGTTTCAAGCCTTGTGCTATCAGCATGCAAAACTAAATGCAGTACCCATTAAATACACTGAACCTGGAGGGACTGCAATCTCAGAGGCACAGTCAGTGCGAGACCTGGGCATTTACATGAGTAATAATGCATCCTTTCATGTGCATGTTGCTAAATTGTCAATGAAATGCAGGCGACTGACTGGATGGATTCTTAGAACTTTTAGAACAAGAGATCAGGAAACCATGATGGTCCTCTGGAGGACACTTGTCCTAAGCCACTTTGACTATTGCTCTCAGCTATGGTCACCAACCAGTGTTAAATTAATCTCAGAACTTGAGGCAATCCAATGAAGCTACACGAAGAAGTTAACCTCTATGCAGCATATAAACTATTGGGAAAGACTCAAGAGATTAAGACTCTAATCCTTAGAGCGTAGGCGAGAAAGATATGTCATAATATACATCTGGAAGATCCTCGAAGGACTTGTCCCAAACTTTGGCATCGTATGTGGCATATGTAAGTCTTAAAACAACCCAATTTACCCAGCTACATATAAGTTTCGTCCTTTGAAGTAGTGAATGTTTAAGAAGGGAGGGACTAATTGCTATAGAATGAATTTGTGTTTGTTCAGCAGTATCCAAATTGGTCAAAGAAGGCAGTAGTAGAAAACCTGCTTTTCCATTTGGCTGAATACATTTGTACCAAAAAAGAGCTTTCTGCTATAGCAAGTATAAAGTGAAGTATAGAAATCGTCTGTAAGTGAAAGGTGATATGCGACTTGCCTAGACAAGCATTCGTCCAGAATCAAACAGCTTATCAAAAACATAACTTTGCTATATATCTTATTTACCGGTGTGTTTTTATTTCCGGTTAAATTAGATATATTATACTTTCAGGCCGACACCATGATAGTGAAAGAAGAATTATATGGATGCAAACTTTGTTTTCTTTTTTCATCAATATAGAAGGGAGAGGACAAATTTCACTTATATTTTTTTGTTATGGGGATCTGGTATTTCGCAATTTGAGAATCGCTACATTGAGCACAGTAAATTTGACTTGTGGTCTGATCAACTTCTGTGAGCTTGGAGTAGGTAATGGGAAACCACTAGAGAACTGGTGGAGTTGTTAATGCATTTAATAGAATGAATCGCAGTGTTTGTTCCAATTTTCTGCACCAAGTTCAAATCATGCCGAGGTTAATTTTATCTTTCATCTTTTCGGGGTTGATAAAAAGTATATAATCCAATGTGGTGGATTGAGAGAATTGTTAGAGTGGTAGACAAGATGGCTAGTGCTATGTGTACCGGCTCTTTGCGCTCTAATGGCAACATTTACGACGATAAAGAAAAGCCTTCCTCTTGGACTACACTGGTGATATGGTAAGAGGAGACTGCTAACTTCTACAAAATTCTTGCCCAGGTCTGCTAAAATAAGACAGATACATTGTCAACATCGACTGAACGAGTGTGTGGTAAAGATATATGAACATTAAAATGACGGTTACTCTTTTACTCTTTTACTTGTTTCAGTCATTTGACTGTGGCCATACTGGAGCACCGCCTTTAGTCGAACAAATCAACCCCAGGACTTATTCTTTGTAAGCCTAGTACTTATGCTATCGGTCTTTTTTCCGAACCGCTAAGTTACGG
>NC_068986.1:70272563-70276430 GCF_001194135.2 Octopus bimaculoides | reverse complement strand
CCAGGCGGCAACCCGCAGACCCAAGCCCTCGTTATTTTTTGTCCACAATATGTGGGCAGAAACAAAATTTCTTTGCCCTCAATGGGACCACTCGCAAATTTGCGCGCTTCACTCGGAGAGTCAAAAAGCAACCACACGGTTGCATATTTGACTCCCCTTGAAATATATTTAAAGTTGATATTAACATTCGTAAGTTCTTTTTCAATAATAGTTTGAGGAAAGACAGTGACGCTATCCAACACCTTTGAGTAGGTCCGGAGCGTCACTGTTCTTTCCTCCATTTCTTTCAACCACTGCTTGGGTGTGCACAGTTCCCACTCCAAGACAGTGTTGCCTTTTTTTGCCATGTTCAACAAAAGAGTTCAGAAAATAGTTCACAAGCAAGTTCCCCGGCGAATTCTTCAATTTTTCCTTCTATAGACAGAGCCGAAACCCATGTCTATCTTCGTTCACAGCAAGTAGCTAGTCTGACGCACATGCGCAGTGAGCAAACCGGAAGTAAGCTAGCTACTTACCACACAGCCACTCCTGCGCTTATATTAGATTATTTTTAGTGGTGTTCTAATAAACAACAGGGTGTCGGGGTTGTTTGATTAGGATATTTCACATATAACTAGAATATCTATTAAGAGTAACAACATAACGTGTGCAATCAAATAGATGAGAGATGGAGACCTCAGTTCATTTTGAATTTCCCACTTTTATTGCTGTTAGTCAAGCCTCATAAGGCTCTGAAAAAGTTAAAGGCGTCTCTATTTTCTATTTTCCACTCATAATTCCTAGATTTTGCTCCCTTATATTATTAAATTTAAAATGCAAAATTAAGTAGTCTCAAACCACACCGGTATTTGAAAGATTGAGAATTTATTAAAAAATGTAATTTGATTATTAAACCATTCTCCAAATTAATGAGGCGAACGGGCAAATGACTCCGAGCTGGAAGTGTACTCGGCAGATTCATTACTTTTATTTATCAATACTTTATAATTTTATGCCAAATATGTATTTTTCTTTAATTATGAAACTACATTTTTTTCACGATTTTTTTTGCAGAGAAATTAATTTCATTTCTAGAAGTCCATTACATTCTATAAATTATCATATTCACTAATTGAAACTTATCTAGTACACAACACTTGAAGCGTGTGAGCTTGTAGTGCGATTCAGTATAATAGCTATTTCCATTTAGGAAAATATATTTCCATTTTAGGAAAATATATTTACTCTTTTACTCTTTTACTTGTTTCAGTCATTTGACTGCGGCCATGCTGGGGCACCGCCTTTAGTCGAGCAAATCGCCCCCAGGACTTATTCTTTGTAAGCCTAGTACTTATTCTATCGGTCTCTTTTGCCGAACCGCTAAGTTACGGGGACGCAAACATACCACCATCGGTTGTCAAACGATGTTGGGGGGACAAACACACACACACAAACATATACATACACATACATATATACATATACATATACACGACAGGCTTCTTTCAGTTCCGTCTACCAAATCCACTCACAAGGCTTTGGTCGGCTCGAGGCTATAGTAGAAGACACTTGCCCAAGGTGCCACGCATTGGGACTAAACCCAGAACCATGTGGCTGGTAAGCAAGCTACTTACCACATAGCCACTCCTGCGCCTATTGTACATATTTTATAAAACGATGTTGATATTTATCTTATAATGATTTTTCAGAATTTAAAGCCAACTAACATTGTATAAATAACTTTATATTAATAATTATGTTACCAATAAGTAAATTTCCCTTAGAGATAAATTCTGATGAAAATTTACTAAGTTGTAACTTGAAATATTATTTGTTGAATATTTTCTTCTTTTGTCCTGAGTTAGCCATTCTGAATAAAATTTGACTAGTTTCGATTTATTAATATATTTTGATTTGTTTAAGTCTGCTGTAATTGAGTATCGATTCAATTTTTCTGTTATTATACAAGAAACGTAGATTGAGCACATATCCCGCAAAATCCATTGCATGCACGAGTCAACAAGGAAACTGTTCAGTGATTCTCAACCGGGGTTCATATGGTCTCTGAAGGTCCATATAAGATTTTTTGGGGTCCACATAACAAAATAATAAAATGGGGATCCACAATAGTATTTTAAGGGTTCCTAAAAAATTTTGCTTTAGATGTATGTATTGGTATGTATTGCAAGAAACAGCTAGGTTTCTTCCTTTAACATTTTACATAGTTCAGCCAACACAAGTTAATGGAGTTTCGAAAGATGTATAAAACTAGTTTTTAAGCATCGAATGGTTATGGCGGTCAACCAGAATAAAATAGTAAATCAGCAAGGGTCTATGGATAAAAAAAAAAAATGGTTGAGAATCCCTGCTTTATATGATCATTCGACCTGCTAGAAATAGCAGCCAAATCTTCTCAATACTTTTCAAAAAAAGATAATACTGGAATACCTATGACCATAGATCTGTTCGATTAGGGTAGATCCGGGGCTAAATAACAACAACAACAACGACAACAACAACAACAACACCATCTGTAACATACTTTAGATGTTTAGTTGAATTTTAATCTTATATGCAGTAAAATAGAAATTAGTACGAACGTCATTGAAATATTACCGAAGAGAACTTTTCGATTAATTGCAAAAGATAATTTGCTATATTACGTATAGATGTCAAATTCATAAATAATTTTAGTGTTGATTTCTTCTTTGTATTCTTTTATCTTTGTCTTGTTTCAGTCATTGGACTGCGGCCATGCTGGGTCACTGCATGGAAGGGTTTATTCGAACAAATTTAACAAATTTATGTTAAAGAAAGGTACTTATTATATCGTTGTCTTTTGCCGAACCACTTGGCTACGGGGACGTAAAACCCAACAGTGGTTGTCAAGCTGTGGTGAGGGACAAACACAAATACTCACATACACATAGTTACACACACACACACACACACACACGCATACACACGCACGCATGCACGCACACACATGCGCACGCGTATATACGAGGAGCCTCTTTTAGTTTCCGTCTACCAAATTCACTACCAAGGCTTTGGTCGGCGCGGGGCTACAACAGAAGACACCTTGCGCAAGGAGCAACGCATTAAGACTGAACCTAAGAACACATAGTTGGGAAGCAGCTTCTTCACTACACAGCCACAAAATTTTGCGAAAACGAAGATTTTATTGTGAAACTCCACTAGAAAAAAAAAGCAACAACATAAAGCTATAATTTAAAGCCAATAAAATACGTCATCAATTGTAATATGAAGGAAATTCTATTGATCGTAATCAAGTATGACTTTATTTCCTTCTGTAACTGTTTGAGATCACATGATAGCACACTTCCTACATCGAAGACAATTTTCTATCTAATTACAAATCTTTTATTTAGATTAGGCATGCTGACCTTTGACTTGAAATCGATATCTTAAAAATGCTTGCTAGAAGGCCAAGTCAACCTTGAATCAGGTGTCGCTGTTTTGAAGAAAAAAAATTGTGAAGATATGTTACTTAAAGGAAACAGCAGAACTGGGTACATATATTGTATTTCTTATCTATTACTTTTCATGCAGTTAGTTGTAGGCAAAGACCATAATACATCTGAATAAAATCGAACACTTTACGCACATGTACACACACACACTGAAGCACAAATTATATATGCATAGATACACACACACGCACACATACTCACACAAATTTGTTTTCTAGTTCACTGATTTAAATTTCGATATATGTATTATGCAGCAATCATAAACGCTTATTTAATCGCACGAATGAATTATATAAATATATAAATATAAATATATATATTTATATATATAATAAATAAATAAATAAATATATATATATATATATATATATATATATATATATATATATATATA
>NC_068986.1:70269746-70272499 GCF_001194135.2 Octopus bimaculoides | reverse complement strand
TATATATATATATATATATATATATATATGCAGGCACACATATATATATATATATATATCTGCAGACACCCACACACATATACATATATATACGTGTATACATATGTGTATGCATGTATATTATATATTTGTGTGTGTATACATATGTGTGATGTATGTCTATTGTGTGTGTGTGTGTGTGTAAATGTGTGTATGTATATAATATATATATAATATACATACATATATATATATATATATATATATATATATAATACACACACACACACACACACACACACACATATATATACATGTATAAGCACAAAAATACATTTCAATTAATTGATTTTTAATTGGAATTAATGTATAAATGCAAAATATTTAAAAATATTTACACACACTTGATAAATGTACGCAATGTAACACACGCATGTGTGCCGACACACTCACAAACAGACAGGCACACACACATATTGGTAGGTAATGGTGACAAATGGGAATCAAAATAACTAAAATCCACTTACCTGCATGTACATTCATAAAAGGAACGGAAGGTTAAATAATATGTGGCTTATAGAAATTTTAATTTAAGCGTTTATATATCAATACTTAAAAAACTATTAAAAAAATGGAACATGTTTTGCAATTTTTAATTATCAGTTAAAGAAAAATGTTATGAAGATAGGTAAAAGTCTTGTAAAGTAGTTCAGTTTCAAACGCATTCGATGATAATAGCGATTTTCTCACAGTGAAGAAAAACAGTTCTTTCAATTTTGAAAATTTGTAAGTCAAAATTTTGTTGAATGCGTGGAATTATCGGTAATGTTTTAAAGATGTTAACATTTTAAACCTTATATAATTTTTTTACGCCGATAAAGTACTTGCATAAAAAACTGGTTTATTACGTAAGATTTTGATAATTTTTTTCTATATCATGGTGTGTTGGCTACAACGTATCAGGCCGCTGCTACTAGCCTGCGGCAGCTTGTTCTAGATGCTTTTTAAGAATTTCAGAAGAAGTGTTGTCGTGTTTTGCAATCATTTTCGCTGACAGTTTTGCATCTGACGACCTTTATAAGTTAAACTGTTGCAGTGTACATTTCTGATGCGAGTATTTGAAGAAGGAAGTTTTGAAATCCCATGGTACCACTCATATTTCTGTTTATTTTTCTGTATTGTATATCGAAGTTCGGAACCAAATTTTCCATGTAAAATAGCATATTGGTCCCTCTAACTTCTAAAGAACAGAGACACAATGCATAAAGGTATGCTTAAGATGGTCGAATTTACTTAAATTTTAGTGGTAGGTAAAACCTAGTCCACCGGGGAACTATTGCCGTGAGACAGCAGTTCAACTTGCTTAACACAAGATATTTTCGAAGTAGTATGAACATCACTGTCAAATCTCTCATTGTAAAAGCTTTTAGTATCCAACCACTAATCTGATAGTTTGAAAGCAATTTGTTTAGAGAAACATGCTTCTGTATACTTGGTTATATCTTAGTCATAAATGAGCGCAGAAATTTTAGTTGTTTCACTACTGGGGAAAAAATAGAATAGTTTGTTGCATAACCTTTTTCCTTAACGAAGGGCACGTTATCTTGTGGTGTTCAACGATATTATCGTAATTCTCCCAGTGATATATAAGCGTCAAGGATTTACACATAGGAAAACAGATAGCCACTTGGAATTAATCCTTCGTCAGCTGCCTCTATTCTAACTAGACGTTTCGAAGATAAAGCAGAACGTACTCTAGAATAGTCTCTTCCTGAGTAGTGGATCGACCCACTAAACAGAGGATTCCAAGGTGGCAAACAAACCAAGAAAGGAAAAATTGGACAGTGATATATATACATGCATATATGTATACGTATATGTACATACATCTATACGTATATATATATATATATATGCCTATGTGGGCACAGGATGTCATGAAACGTGTACAACAAAAAGTACGAAGCACGAGTACATGGAACATGAAGTATTCTTTCGAACAACGAAAGACACAAATGGAAAACAAAACAAACAACATAAAGAACGACCCTTCATCAGTTGTTGGCTGTTTTTCTAGTCACATATTTCGAGCATTTAGCAACAATATATGCTTTCGATAAAACAGTTGCTCCCGCAAAGCAAATTAAATAAAATTTGGGATTTTGCGGAGGGTCAAAATTGGTAAAACAAACAGGACAGTGAAAACAAACAGGGAGGGCTGCTACGCCTGTATGTGAGTGTGTGTATCTGTGTGTGGCTGTTTCTTTGCGACGGACAACAGAAAAGCCACCTACCCCCTTCTCTCCTCAAAGCTATGTATTCCTCACACCCACCTTTCATTCCCTTCCTTGGCGTTTTAAACGTTAGTTATGTGTATGTGTGTGTGTGTGTGTCTGTATAGATGTCTGTGTATATATATATATATATATTAATAGTTATCGCCAAGCCAACATGGCAGTCCCAAAATTAGGACGAAAGCTGCCGTGAATTAGCTCCAAGAAGCCATCGCCTCTAGCTAGCTATGTGACACACGAAACCTGTGTCCTTTATAACCTTCGAACAGGGGAGGTCAGCAGTGTCCCCCTGCTGGTTTGGCATCTGCAGACTAGTTTCAGGGTGTTGCCCCTTGTCAATGCAGAGCAGCCAAGCCCTAGCCAGGTGGCGCTGCTGACTATCTGCTCGAAGGTTATTTATCTAATTTCAGTGGAATCTATCCACTGGTTTTCAGAAATAGAGTTATTAATATTTCTAAGTCTCTCTAAAGGAGACTACGG
>NC_068986.1:70265892-70268135 GCF_001194135.2 Octopus bimaculoides | reverse complement strand
ATATATATATATATATATAGATGTATCCTATGCATTTGTATCCTGCGAATTGTATGAGTATGTCTGTCGCCTTTAAGACTCGCCACTCTGGTTGCTGGTCATTGTTATTAACAGGCTTACTTTAACTTCTAACTCTTTTCCATCAGCAAAACCAATGTGAGTAATCAGTATATTTTAGAGCTCTTTGTGTTTCTTTCAGTTATTGTCCAGTATTTAATTCACGCTTCATGTCTTCAATTCTCATCTAATCAAGAAAGTACATTGGTAGTTAAACCAATTTATATATTCTACAGTAAACTCTGTGCAAATACATTAATAGATATTCACATATACACAAGAATACATGCTCTCACATCTCTGAAAGTTTGTATTAGTCCATTTCATGATTTTTGAGATTTGTCTTCGAGCGGTTCCAAAACAGCTAGAATAGCTGACGCTTTAACGAATAAATATAATACGTAACGACACATCTCCATGCTGTTTTGGTCTTGCATTGATTTTACACATTAATTTGGTTTGATCTGTGAAGTGTTTTTATGACCGAAGGCGTAAAATATTGATTTGTTTCTTAAGAAGCGCTGTTTGTGCTATTTGAAAGGATAACATTAATTGACTAGATCACAGTTTATCACCAATAATTATTTATTCGACTACTGAAAGATACAAAAAAAGTCAAATTCAGTTATTTATTTCTATATTTATCTAATACAACTTTTCTTCAAAGCGATTAAAAGAGATCAATAAAATTGACTCCCCTCTCTCCAAAAGAAACGCAGGTTCCTATCAGCAATATAGTGATGTGTATGTAGTGTTAGACGAAAAGAAACTTCGAAATATATTCAAGTGTCTTCGGACACACTCGTATTTCCAGTAGTCAGAAGTTTATAGTATCTACCTCAGTAGAACTACAAAGTGAGGCGAATGATAATTTTGGAAACAGCCGAAATATCGAGTGATCAGTACACTCGATTTGCTTTGTAAAAACTTTTAAAATTAATAAAATGCTTAAAATGGTATTAAAATCGACTTACATAAACGAACTTAATTAAAGAAATTATAGGAATAAATATTTTGTACTTATAACTGAAATATTTAGTTTGTGCTTAGTGACTAACAGAGAGCTCAACAAAAGGAAAACATTTGGGTTTGGAGAATTTTGTAATAATATATGAATACAGTTTTAAAGTATTTGTTTTCATGATGCTTCAAGTATAATACTGGTTTGTACACCACAATCCATATAAACAATGAAATTCTTATATGACTCTCTTTGCAGTTCTGCTGATGAAAGTATCAGCTGTTCATATAATTGTATGAGCGTCCGACTGATAGAAATGTGGTCGTGTCCTGAGAATCTGAGAATTACAGAATATATTATGTATTTATTTCATTGTATAGCTGAATTTGATTTCCAAATGTTTCTTCGTTTTTACTGCTTATACACATATACGTATATATATATATATATATATATATATATATATATATATATATATATATATATATATATATATATATATCATGAATGCTGGAACTGGTGTGTCATACTGGTTGAAGATTGCACGTATAATATGAGTAGCTAAAAACCAGGAGAAGCATATATCATAAAACTACCGACCCAAGTTGAATGAATACATTTCTTCAGGATCACTGAGAAACAAACAATACCTGATGTGCAAGCAGGAGAAAGGAAAGAAATCTTGGACTGCACTGAACAGATCCTCGTGTATTGTTGTAGAGATCAGTTGTCAAGCTGATGTGAATGTCTTTTCAAAAACTGAGGAAAAGGGAATACCACTGGAGAACTAATGAGAAACTCTCGACTCTTGGGTATAGATTTTCATTTGTATCTATTATCACATGTGCGCTGGTTTATGTAACAACACATCTGCATGAAAATCTAGAAATACTAGGGTTCTCCTAAAGAGAACGGAGCCGTCAAATTTGCAATCTCGAAACGCAATTAATAAGAGAAACTGATAATTTGTAAAACATTTCAAGGATTCTCTATTTGAGTTTTTTTGGGCGAACACATGCACACAATCACATATACGTATAGAATACATACCTATCCATACAAACTGTAATGAACGACACACGCTTGTGTACTTACGTGATACACCCACTCACAATACGCGCGTAAGTTTATCCTTACACATACACGCACAGTACACACATATTTGCAAACATCATATCCATAGCCATATGGTTATAATATATATATATATATATATATATATATA
>NC_068986.1:70262793-70265882 GCF_001194135.2 Octopus bimaculoides | reverse complement strand
CACACACACACACACATACACACACACACACACACACACAAAGTTCGTTTTCTCTTTTATGTTTTCGTTTCTCATTGTGTTTAACGTTATTTGATGTCCTGTACCCATATATGCATGTATGTATACATATAGATGTAGGTATGTACATATATGTATGGATATATGCATATATTTATATAGTATTTATATATATATATATATACACACAAACATAAATAAATCCAATATGTACACACATACGTACACTCACCCACATATATTCATGCAAATGCACAAATGTATATAAATATATATATACATACACAAACATATACAAATGTATATATATACACACGCATGTATATATATACACACATACATATGCACATACATATATTCATATACCAAACACACACACACACACACACACACACACACACACACACACACACACACACATATATATATATATGCATGTATGTCACAGAATATGTGTTAGAAAATATTGCTCTGATCGTTGGCCATTTTGTCAGTAATGGTCACAAACGAGGAACGTGATAATCTAAAATATACGAAAATTACACTTTCATCAGCTGTCTCACAACGGATTATAGGATTGTCAAGGTCTAAGAACAGAATTGCGTACGCAAGACGCATCAATAACCATTGCATTCGATTATACAATGAAGATAAAACACAGCTGAGTTTTACGCTAAAACTAGGACAGACAAAACACAAGATCAGGAAAAAGAAGTATTGTTAAGACAAGTGACTGGGACAGAGTTTTTTTTAAGGATAATCTTTTATCGCTTATCTTTTACTGGTTTCAGCTATTGTACTGCGACCATGTCGAGGCACCACATTGAAAGGTTTTAGTTGAACAAATCGACACCAGTAATTATTTTTATAAAGTGTGGTACTTATTCTATTGTCTTTTTAACCGAACTGTTAGGTTGCAGGGGGTTACACAAACCAACACCGGTTATCAAGCGGTGGATGAACAAACACAGACACAGACATACATACATACATACATACATACATACATACATACATTCATCATTTATATAGAAACCGGCAATAATAAATGTGTATATGACGGGCTTTTCTCAACTTCCGAAACAAATCTACCCACAAGGCTTTTGTTGTCCGGTGCCACGCAGTGGGACTGAAACCGAAAGTATGCGGTTAGGAAACAAACTTCGTACAACACAGCCATGCTTACGCTTATGGTAAATATAAGATTATTAATAGTTTGCGATGGAATAAAAACAAAACGAAATAACGAAAAAAATATAGTAATGTTGTGAAATAGAAAAAAACATACACGAGACGTTTTAATCGAAGTCCTTGAACAAATAACAAAGAAGAGAATGCTACGTATGCACACTAGATGGGCTGAACGATAAAAGAAATGTGGTGATCAGAGCAGAAACTGGAATTTGTTAGCTGGAATGGAAGGTATAGAGAAGAGGGTAGGAAAAAATAGAGAAAGAGAAGGGTGAGAGAAAGAGAGAGAGAGTGGGTGAAGAAAAAGAAAGAAGAGAGGATGAGTAAAAAAGAAGAGGGATAGAAAAAAAGAAAGGAGGGGAAAAAGAGAGTAAGTGGAATTAGATACAGACCAAAACATGTGGAAATATATGGATGTGTTGGTCGAAAAGCATAAATATAAGGAATGGCACAAAAAATGTAACACACACACATGGAAAACGTTACAAACGAAGATAATAAAAGAAAAATGCCTCTCTTCAGTTGATGGCTTTCCGTAGGGAGTCGACAGCCAAGCACTGCATTGAATAGTCATCGCAGGATACTGATAGATGATTTAATATTTCGGTCTTTATCTAAAGTGAGTCCTCTCAATGCTTACTAATGCAACACACACTTGCATATATTACATATATATGTATATACACATATACATATGTGTAAATACATTATATGCATGTATATACACATACATACATACAAACATACATACTTTCTCATTCAAGAATTTCGAATTGGAAATTTCTTACATGTCTAAGATGTAAAACTCTATAATTCCTATTAGCAAATGAAACATTTGTAATGGTGAATAAATTATATCAATAAGTTTTCCAACTTTCTGTTTTGTTATACACACACACACACACACACACACACACACACACACACACACACACACACACACACACACACACACACACACACACACACGGTATACATATATCCACTCTAAACACATACATACACACGTATTATATGTTGGGAGGGAGTATGAGAGAGTAGGAGGTGTGAAAAATAGAGACATAAAATGAAAGAGCTATACATATCCGTTTAAATATATAAGCAAACGGAAACTAATAACAGAAACTGTGAAATAACCAGTAAAATGGATAGTACGCATTATATTTCTAGATAATGAGGAAATTTATTACTTCTCCGTATATAGAAAAGCAAACATTTAAGTAATTAACCTAACTGCCTACCTACCTCCCCTAGGTTACCAACATACATACATATATGTATGCATACCTTTCTCCCTGCCATAATTCTAAGCTGGATATATCATGTGACTTAGAGAAAAATAATTTAATTGTATGAAAATAGATGTAATTACTTCAAGGTTTCTGAAAGAACTTCCTTAGATGCCTCTCCGACAATTTACTTTACCTCATTTTTCTAAATGGACTTGTAACGTAATCTATAAAATTTACTATACACGAGGCATTTAATTTGTTGATACTTTATATTTGAATGTTAACTTGGGTTTCATCAATTAAAATTCATGTTGTTAAAATTACTAGATAACGAGTGATTCCCTTTAAACTGGATGCTTACCTTCATAAATGTACATAATATTTGAAAAACTAGAACGATTTTAATTTCCAGTCTTTTACTCGTTTCATTCATTAGACTGCGGCCACGCTGGGGCACTGCCTCGAAGAATTTTTAGTTGAATGAATCGACTCCAGTACTTGTTTTTTGTTAAACCAGGTACTTTATTCCATCAGTTCTTTTTGCTGAACCGCTAGGTTACAGGGACGTAAACACACCAACACCAGTTGTCAAGCGGTGGCCATACACACACACACGTATACGATGGTCGTCTTTCAGTTACTGTTTAC
>NC_068986.1:70262535-70262783 GCF_001194135.2 Octopus bimaculoides | reverse complement strand
ACACACACACACGTATACGATGGTCGTCTTTCAGTTACTGTTTACCAAATCCACTCACAAGGTTTTGGTCGGTCCGAGGCTGTAGTAGAAGACACTTACGCAAGGTGCCACTCAGTGGGACTGAACCCGGAACCATATGGTTGGGAAGCAAGCTTCTTCCCACATATTCATGCAGAGAGTTTTACCTTTGTTATGACTGAATGGTCAAAACTTAGACACACACACACACACACACACACACACACACA
>NC_068986.1:70257409-70260588 GCF_001194135.2 Octopus bimaculoides | reverse complement strand
ATATATATACATATATATGTAAAATATATAGTTTTAGGGAAAATAGCCAAGTTTCAAGAACTCATCGATGAAAATCCACTATCATATATAGAAAAATTAATAATTAAAAGCACAATAAATGAGTATAATATAAAAAGTAAATATCATAAGATAAATATAATATAACATAATATAATATAATATATATATATGTATATATATATGAAATGCATTCCCTGGAAACGTCAGCAGCTTCCACGACATCTTCACAAGACTCAAAGATATCGACTCCTCCATACTTAAAACTAACAAATACCCTTTTAGTTTAGACGTAGTTTCCCTCTACACTCCTGTACCCGCTCTCCCGGCTGTCAATATCCTCATAGACCACATCATGTCCTTATCTCACCGCCACATCTCCTTTCCCCACCTCTTTCCTCATCTCTTCCTTCCTCCCCTGCAACCTCCTCCTCCTCATCTTTTCCTTTATCTTCTCCCACCTCTCCATCCATCAACCTCCAGCTCTTCGGCCTCACACCCTCGGACAGACGAGAGTTACTAACCATTATAGTTAGTAACACCTATTTCCAATATAACGTTGTGATTTACAAACAGACTTCCTGCCTACCTATGGGGTATAGCCTTTCAGGCCTACTGGCCATCACGTACATGGATAAGCTACAACGCACAGTACTCAATACCTGCCGCTCATGCATCTTCTTCTCCAGGTACGTTGATGACATCCTTATCATCACGTCCTCCAGTGATGAGGTCATTAACATACACCAGACCTTCAATAACATCGACATAAACATCAAATTTGAGATTGAACATCCAGACTAATCTGGAACTCTCCCTCTACTCGACTTTCAACCCGGGATCACAGAGGAAAGCTCCATATTTACCGACATCTCCTGAAAAACTGCTAGCAGAAAACTTTTCGTTCACCACCAATCAGCCTTACCCACCAGAGCCAAAGCCGCATACATGAGAAACGAGATTGCACGTATAAACAACAATTGCAGCGAAGTAACCGACAAAGCCGTCAACACCAAGCAGTTCCTCAGAGACCTAAGCCTGAATGGCCACCCACCATCTTTAGCCAAACAACGGCGCCGTAGAGCATCAGGGTCAATAAACTCCAGAAGAACCATCATACTCCCAAGTCCGGCACGTGCTTCCTAAAGCCACAACATTTTGACGACAAAATTACTGCAGCGTTACAACACGCACTCCACAGAGAAGGACCCGACATACAGATAGTGTACACCGACTCTTCCCTGAGAAAAGCTCTACCCAAGAACAACATCTCTCACTACTCAGAGGAGTGCACATTATCGAACTACCCCATCAATGACCCTGAATTGTGCCAGAGGACCTATGTTGCATACGAGATCATCTGTGGCAAATGTGGCGCATCCTACATAGGAAGCACAAGAAAACTGTATAGACGCATAAAGGAACATATGCAGGCAGACACTTCTGTGAATAAACATCTACGGAAATGCCAGACCCGGGAATTCATAGTACGCATCAGGGCAGCACAGCGGAAAAGGGGCAACCTTAGAATCTCTGAAGCCATCCTCATACACCAAAGGAAACCAAATATCAATAACAGAAGAGAGTTACAGGAAGCTAGTTGGTTGCTACAGCAACACCTTTCTGCGCATTTTCACTCCACACGCGCTCACACACACGCACCTTGGCAACATTCGTTAATTTCTTGAAAATGGGATCATAACCCCGAAATATTGAATGCAAGGTAAGTCTACATTAATTCATATATTTGTTTTCTTTTTTTACAGTTTGTTTGTGGGTTAAATCGATATACAATACAGTTCCTGTCAGTACAGGGGGTTCTATTAAAAGGGTAGGTTCTACCGATTAGGGATTTGATAGGGTTACCTGGCCTTTCTACAACCTTAACTCTTAGCTTAAGCTTGTCTAGGGCTCTTCTAAAGCGGTACGCCAGTTCACCTCTAGGGGTGGTATTGACGAACATGACTCTCTGGTATTTGTGGCTATCATACCATGAGTTGGCCTTTCATCAGCTATCGCGAACAATGCCAAATTCAATATATTGATGGCAGATCTCATCAGAGTAAAGAGAAATGTGTCCCGCATGTGCGACCCTACAGAGTTAAAGAGACACATACAACACTTCGTTCACCGCATGCAGTTCTCAGGATATAGCCATAGAGAAAGGATCAGAGTATATAAAGGAGCCATGAGGAAATTCGAAACTATCATACGTAACGATAGGAATGGGATTTGTCCACTCTATAGGAGCAAGTCATGGAACACCATTGAAAGAACTAAGAAGAAAACAGGGAAGGCCAACTCATGGTATGATAGCCACAAATATCAGAGTGTCATGTTCGTCAGCACCACCCCTAGAGGCGAATTGACGTACCGCTTTAGAAAGGCCCTAGACCAGCTTAAGCTAAGAATTAAGGTTGTAGAAAGGCTAGGTAACCCAATCAAATCCCTAATCGGTAGAACCTACCCTTTTAATAGAACCCCTGTACTGATAGGAACTGTATTGTATGTAGATTTAACCCACAAACAAATTGTAAAGCTAGGAATGTAGTCTATGGTATAAGTTTTACAGAGGGACGGTGCAGAAACAAGACAACGACGTACGTAGTGGAGACAGCACGGAGCATAGGAGAGCAAGTAAATGCTCATTGGAGGGAACTTAAGGGAGAGAAGAGCTCGTCGGTTCTATACCATCACGCCGAGTGGGAACACGGGGGATCACTCCACAGCATAGAAGTTAAAATGTTGTCCACACATGGAACCAATGCAACGCTTAGATAAATTACGGAAGCTACACACATAATATAAAATAAACCTACCCTAAATAGAAAACTAGAATGGAACACTAGCACCCCCACACTACAACCCATGACAGAATAAGATCCCAATAAACTAATAATAATATGAAAATAATACAGCAGACAGATGAATAAATGGAATTAAATAATTATATACATAAACAAAATATAATAAATTAAATTAAATTAATACAAATAAGAAATAAATAAAAAGTAAATAGATAAAAACAAATGAATAAAATATAGAAAAGTAAATTAAACGAACGTGAATAAACAGGGGATACTGATAATGCAGGTACCATACACATTCCCCCCACACACTAAACATAGACATACACAGGGATATACGCATGCGCAAATAAA
>NC_068986.1:70248947-70257092 GCF_001194135.2 Octopus bimaculoides | reverse complement strand
GTGTGTGTGTGTGTGTGTGTGTGTGTGTGTGTTCATATGTATGTAGTGTGTTTTATATACATGAATATGTATTGAAAAATTACTATTTCGAATGAAACAGTGTATCCAACTTTCAGTCAAGGTGATTATGCAATTGAGTATGTGACAATCACCGTACAGCACACCAATATCCGCTAGTGAAACAATTGTAAAGATTATACATTTTACTATGTTAAAATAATGAATTTAACTAAATTCTTTTTATTGTAATCTTGTTTGTATGCTTTTGTGTGTGTGCGTGTGAGTGAGTGTATATATAAATATATACACACACATTCATAAAGCATATATGAAATTACAAAATTGCAGTTCTTTTAGAAGGTTATATCGTTTATATATCAAATATAATATATTATATATATTGCATTTTCTATATGCATGTGTATGTAGCCGTAGAATATCAAACAGCACACAAAATAAGAATCTAAAAATATTCTTAATTATCGGACATATAAGTACTACGTAAAAAGTAATCATACGAGTTTTGAAATACTCTTGGAAGTTTTCACTAAGGGGATTGCTATTGGAATGGATTTCCTGCCATTTAGGAAGATTTCAGGTGTGTGAGAAATATCGTATAAAAATTAAAAGCCGGAATATTGTAATGAGGTGCAAGTATAATTTTATCTTTTTTGTAATTATGTAATTATGTAATGAGTTTATCTTTTTTGTAATTGTGATGAAATGAAATATCGGCAGATGTTTTGGAATAGTAATCTCATAGCTACTTTGAGTAAGTCAAAATATTGGTACAAAAATGAAATTATGGTGCAGACGACCAATCTAGACGAATTTGGTATTGGATACTTTAAAATATTTATATTTTTCAAATGCTAAATTTTTTCAAAATTCTTTTTTGTCATTCATTTTTTATGGGATTCGTAAAATAATTACATGTAATATACTGACAATTCAACTTATTCCTTTAAATCTGGATCTTGTTCAAATACTATAATTCTTTAATTCTACTATACTTTGCAACTTTTAAAGAGATTTGGAGATGTCTAAAATCGCAGAATATCGTATAAAAATACCAAAGTATTTAATTCCGTTTATCCCGATTGTGAATCTAATTTTACTAGGATTCATTTTGAATAGCACTCCTTCGGCTAAGACTAAATATGTACAATAAATACAGCTTCTAGGAACACACACACACACACACACACACACACACGAACTTGTTCGCGCGTGCACCTCCACCACAAATATGTATGTGTGTACGAGCGTGTGCAGATTCCTATACGTCTGTTTTGAACGACTTAAACGGATTTTAATGAATACATTAAAAACCCTAGTTCTGCAGAAATTGATATAAATCAAGCTCCCATTGGAAGTATTTTGATAATTTTGAGTAAACAACTTAGAAGTGAATGTAGGTAGATCCCTTCTATTTATGTTATTTTCTATATGCAACCCCTTTGAGAGACAGTTGCTACCATGTTTTACACATGTATAAAAATATATTTAAAATTACTTCTAAAGCAGAGATGGATTTTGCTTACTCGCAAACAAGAAAAAAACAAAAAAAAAAACACGATTGAAGAATTGAGGAATATCTTCAAAAAATCCAGAGGGAAATTGAACTCTTATTTGAGAGTTTTAATTTTGTAGTGAAACTTTTGTAAATTTTCTGAGTATTTTACGACTTTTGTTATACGAACCAAATTTCTTATCAACTTAAGGCATCGGTATGTGATTAGGGAAAGAATTTATCAGAGTGCAGAGAATCAGATGAAAAACTCCGAGGCATTCTCTCTGATGCCCTAACGACTCACCCAACTCGTCGCCTTGATTGAATCATTATAATGCATAATTACTAGATAGTTATAATTTTCTAAATGCCACAAGAACTAAATTATAGTGATTATTATCTTTTAAATAAAGTGAATCTTTTTGCCTTGCATCATTATGTGAAGACTGGCTTTGCTTTGCTTTGGAAAACTCAAAAATGTGACTCATGGTGACAATTCATAACACCGATACAATTCATATAGTTTTCAAAATTATTTTCTGTGTTCGTTGGTTAAACAGTGGTTAAACTTAATGTTGATAAAAGTTTTAAGATTGGTTGTTAGAAACAATGATAAAATTTTCAATATTAGTTCAAAAGTGTGTATTTTTCAATAGAATCTATAAGTTCAGAGCGTATAATCCATTAATCTGACTGGATTTCAAAGTATTATTTGAATATAAATAGATTTGGGAGGAACTAGAAACTTTATCTGGCATCAAATCAAAATAACTTTGGCATATTCGCATTTGCAGATTACGATTTTGTAAGTTTTGAAGCCGCTTTTGAAATAGATTTCAAAGACAGAATCAATTTGTAACATACTCCATCATCAAATTTGGTTTCTGTTGATCCAATATTATTCACTTGTACTTATTTATGGATTTTAGGTACACGTTGAGGTATCTCTTGTCTACTAATTGCATGAATAATTTCCGAAAATTTTCAGTTTGTTATACTTAGGTTTCAGCTGGAATTGGTTCAGGCCATGCTTAACTTAATAGCACCACCCGCAGAAGACATTTAATCATGTTTCATGTTACAATCATATTTCAAACTCTGCTTATAGAGATATATCCAGTCGTAAGTAGTTTACATTCGGATATATGTTGGAAGAATTTATCCTTTTTCACCTTATGTGTTTCGGCGTAATGTTAAATCAGAGAGAGTTGAGGTGAAATAGTTGTCTTAGTGTTGTGATGTGACCATACAGTATTTCTAGACTCCTTTTCTATGTGTACCTACGTTCTATGTGTTAGTGTAATACTGAATCTGTGCCTGAATAAGGAATCGTTATTGTAATCACAATCCTTTTTATATCATTTCATTAATTCAAATGTCTAAACTAAAGCGTTAATATCGCCCATGTTCTTTCATTCAAATTTCAACGCTTACCCGAGACTGCTGCAGTAAAACAGGCTTGTAACATACGCCAGATATCATGTTATCACTTAAAATTTTCTGCTGCGTTTCTGTCCTAGTCGTGCTTGAAATTACTTTTGTTACTCCACATTGTAATATATTGTCAGTAAATTTTCACGCAATATTCATTTTATGATAGTTTTATTATTGTCTCCACAAGGAATAATTACTTTACAGTTGATCTACTTAATAATCCTTTCAGATATTGAAGTATTTTCCAATATAGCTAAACCACTGCATTAACATCCAGCTTAGCATTCAATTGGTGGGCCCAGGCATGGCTGAGTGGCTGAGAAGATCGCTTTGCAATCATGAAGTATTGGGTTCGATCCGACTATGAGGTATTTTTGGCAGCTGTCTTTACAATAGCCTCGAGTCGACCCCAAGTCTTGTGAGTGAAATTGTGTTGATGGAAACTGTTTGAAGACCGTATAATGAATTGAACCTATAATTCAAAGGTCCTGCTTTGTTATGCCGATTGGGGTTGCGAATAATTATAAGGGCGCACATACCTGTGGAATACGCAACTACATACACGTTAATTTAACTATCCAATCTTCAGTTAATCTGAAGGTCTGACTCAGTAACTCACTTCCTTGCTGAAACCAAGGATCTGCCAATATTCAATGCAAAGTTTCCTTTTATATATAGTTATTAAAAAAGTATATACAAAGAACTCATCTTAATTCAACTACTTTCACTTTACTATCTTCTATTGGTGTAAAACTCCCAAATATTTTTTACATATAACATGCCATTGTTTGACATGTCGACAATGTATTATAAGTAAAATCTGATATAAACTCCATATCTTGATTTTTGTTTATTATTCAAGTTGAATATTACAGTCCTTTATTTTCTTACATATTGTGTAAGAACTACTTAAAATGACACTTTTGTTCAAATTCATAACTATTTCTTCACATTGTTATTAAGTCCAACTCCTATGAAATTTTGATCGCTGACTTAATTAACAACTTTGCATTGTTATGTAAATGACTTGTGTCAGTCACAAGTTTTATTCACATTTTGATAAATAGCTTCCTGCTTCTATCATCGTCAGTTCTGAAAAAGGAAAGGTGAGAGAAGATTAATGACTCGGTTAAATAAGGAAATCGACACCAGCAAAAAAGTTTTCGACCATATTTGGTTCCTATCGAATCTTCTTTCCTATGGTCTCCACTATCTCTCGTCTCGTGGATCGATAGCTTACGATCTGATCGCACCTTTGCTCCGCGTGTTGATGGAGCTCTTCCTGTCCCTCACTCTATCAACCCCATGGTTCAGATTTGTCTTTCAATCTCTTCCTGTGTTACTCTTGCCTTCAGAAATACTGTGAACCAGTGAATGACTCATTAGAAATCTGTAGCATTGAACTAAATACGTTCTCAAAGGAGATATAAGGAACAATTTCATATAATATTTCAAAAGAAATACCAAAGAAAGCACCCCCCCCCCAAAAAAAACAGATAATAAGAATGACTTCAATTAATTTCCTCTGAAATAGTTGAAATGATGGGCAAAAAATGATGATATAATTTATGATAAAGTGGAAAGAATATATCATGAGTCAAATTACCAGAGGAGAAGATTTAAGGTCATTGAAAGATAGCCCAGCACTTGAAGATAAGTATTATGGGACTTCAGCCTCACTCTATTACTGGTACCTGTAGCGGAGACAAAAGAGAGTAATCCTGTTAGGATGTATGGAAGATACAATGTAATACTTGATGGAGATATTGTGTCTTAATTTAGAATCCGGTCATTCACTATATTGATTTGTCAATGATTGCACTTCTTATTAAGTGGGGGTTTGACTATTCCTAACATCGATAGTTATCAACGATGTTCGCTAAGGATTTACTTGCGCATTACTGTCTTGTTTACCTTCAGTAGAAATATACTGAGAACGACCGAATGTCTGACTTTATAGCATTAGAAAAGACAGTGAAACATATTCTTTTATTTTGCGCAAAATAACTTCATTCTGTTCTAGTTCTTTGAAAGAGAAATGATAAAAACAATACAGGAGTTTTCTTTGCTAACATATAACTAAAATAAAGTATAAATGAGAAACCTAAAGTAAAATCAATACATTATATGAGTTAATGTCTTTAAACGTATTCAACAGATTTAAAGCATAACTGTAAAATTGCTACATAAATTACTAAATGCTGATCGGTCAAAATCATTGACTGTCTGTTCAATGAATCAATATTACAAACGCTCTTATGATCACGTCAACATGCAAATCTTCTGTTGTATATTTATATTTTCCAAATAATTTAAATATTATGTGGATTTTCAACTATAATGACAATCCTTTCGATTGACTCTATTTGTATATTTGCATTAAATTTCTAATTAATTTAGATTTAAGAGTTCTCTTTCTTGTTTTCTTTGAAAAGAATTGTCATTAAAACATTATTTCCTTCTCAATACGGGTAGAATTTCAACTGAGTAAGCATTTTATGGGAGAACTATATTTTGTTTGTCAGTAATTAAATGGATGAAAAAGAGTTGGTATTTATTTGGCGAAAATATATAATATTAGTTTGCGCAGCACAACTATAATAAAAGTCGTTTTTTAACAGGATACCAATATATTCCAGTTTTGACTAATCTTGCTTCCGAGACGAATTCCTGAGCTTCTATGATGAGAATGCAGTAATGAGCCAATACGTCCCTGAATGAACATATTCTCTGATTTACGCTAAACTAGATGAGAATCCTATTCTAAAAATTAATGTGGATAAGGTTTGAGTTTGCCAGTCGTAGAATGGCTTAGAAAAGTTGGAAACGAAATTTAAAAACTATAGATATTTTTGTAATGTAATATTCTGAATCATAGGTAAATGAAGATGAGAGTACGCTAAATTAGGTAATGGATGCTTAACGTATATCTGATAGGAAGTATAAAGTATTTCATATATTATTTTTGAAGGATGTTTTTGAGAAAGCTATACTACTTGTAAAGATGAACATTCTTGATAAACTTTGGGGGCACATCTCCTATTGCTATTCTAGAAACTAATTAAAGTTTGTCTTACAGCATATTATGAGATTTTGAATTCATGAAAAGCCAAAGGCAGTAGAGAATCAAACTGCGGAAAATTTTAATTTTTTAGCTGAGATAATTGGAAAAAAAGAAAGAAAATTAAATTCTCACGTGTTATAAACATATGCATGCATGCTCACGATGCACACTCAGAAAATTCTGACATTGGTATTATAATGAAGTTTTGTAACTCTTATTATCATTACAATATTATCATTACTACCGGGTATGCAAGACGATGTAATAAGCATGGATATGTTATTTGTAAGTATGTCAGAATCTCATGGACCGATGTTATAATGTTGCTAGGCACAGCATATCAATATACTGTACAGTAATTCTCTATGGCGCGTAGAATAAGTAACAATAAAACACTTCAGTAAAAATAAACTATAAATTCTACTTAAATCAGAATTATAAATAAAGAATGCTAACATACTAGGTTGTTGATGTTTGTTAATCCAAAGTCGGTCCTGATTGAAGAAACCTATGATCAAAAGCATTCCATCTGTGACTATTCCGCCTTTTTCAAGCAAAGAATACCCAGTAATACAATCTCGAATATGTGTTTTTTTGAGACAATAATATGTGATTTAATTGGAATCTGGATGCTGTTTCTAACAGCTCAAACAACCTTGTGGAGGCTTTCTCTTGACACTGGTTATTTCAAAACTTTCCAGCTAGCATGCTTCATTGTCAAATCAGGCAACTACTTTCAATTTTAATTGTGGTGAGGACGAAATTCAAGTACAGGTGACGAATAACATGAAAATTGTAGCCGAAACAGAAATGAGATATCATTATTAAAACAGGAAAAAAGAACAAACATATACACTCAAGAAAACTAGTGATAACTGCTGAGAATGGGAAGTCTCAGAACAATAAAGAAAGTGAGTCAACATTACCGACTAAAGATTGTATCTTTATCGCTAATTTAATTATAGATCGAGGTTAGCTTCGATTTTCAGCCTTTCGGAGTCCATAAAATAAAGCACCAGTCAAGTACTAAGGATGATGTAACCGATTTCCCCTCCTCTAAAATTGCTGACCTTGTGCCAAAGCTAGAAAAAATGGCACCTTTCCTAGTTACAAATATGTGGAGGTTTTAGCTTAGTGGCTAGGGTGTTGGACTCACGATCGTAAGATTGTGGTTTCGATTCCTGGATTGGGGGATGCGTTGTGTTCTTGAGCAAAACACTTTGCTCCAATCCACTCACTTGGCAAAAATGTGACGGACTAGCGTCCCGTCCAGGTGGGGAATGTATAAGTCATGAAACGGGGAAACCGGCCTTTTTGTGTCGACATGACTCGAGAAGGTAACTTTACCTTTTTTGTGTATTATTTTATTAGTTACATATAGGCAAGACAGAGGGTGTTTAGCTGGACTGTTACTAGTAAAACGTTTATAGTTTTTATCTAACTCCGTTTTTTTTATAGCTTTCCTTATTTACATCTATTTCAATTTAGTATTGTAGTTTAGCTTCTGTTAGAATTGTATTAGAAGCATCTCCTTATCTTCGTATTAAGTTGAAATTTACATTTATAATTTGAAGATAAACCTTTATAAAAGCAGTGCTTTATATAAATTTGTTTCTGAAAAAAAAAAAAATTCAGGTTCAATTGTTTAAAGAAATGCATTCATAACGTTAATTTCTCAGGCAAAATGCAATATCCTTTAAAATTATCAGTAATTTTCTATTCAATTAATTATTAAAATACCTTAGAACATTTTTTTCTCCAAATTCCAATCTCATGTAGGCTAGAATAATAGAAGCGTTTAGAAATTCAATTTTCAAATATAGCATTCAAACAGTTGTTGAAATACACATAACAACACATGATTCCAAGCAGATATGACGACTAGTTTGTCGCAAGAAACGTTCTTGTTGATTTTTATCAGACGTAAAATATTAAAGGAACTATTAATTTTCCCTAAAATCAAATTATTTTAGACAAGGTGCAGGCGTGGCTGTGTGGTAATAAGTTTTCTTCCCTGCTTGGCACTTCGCGCAAACATCTTTTACTATAGCCTCGGGCTGACCAAACGCCTTGTAAGTGAGTTTGGTCGGCGGAAACTGAAAGAAGCCCGTCGTGTATATATATATATATGTAT
>NC_068986.1:70245727-70247466 GCF_001194135.2 Octopus bimaculoides | reverse complement strand
AATTTAAGGTAATGATATGCTACTTCGTAATAATCCTCCTTCTTATTATTAATAAATATACATGTGTGTGTGTGTGTGTGCGTGTTTATATATATATAAATTTAGAAAGACTTAGATATGTTTCGACCAAAGATTGGTCCAGGCCATGTCTAACTTAAAAGCACCACCAGATAGGATTATCTAAATCCTTTTTACAGTCAAGTTTTGTTTATGGTCCATTCAAGTAGTGAGTTCTTATTGAGTGAGTTGTATCCCGGTATGGGTGGCTTGTCTGGTATTCCTTGAAGAAATCTGTCCAGACCCCGTTTAAAGGTGATAGGACCCTTTTCCTCTTTGATCAGTTTTAGGACAATCTTAAACAGGGCAGGGTCTGTTGAGGAAAAGAAATTGTGTCGTAGTGTACCTATATGTTGTGATCCTGAATTGGGAAGGAGACTATGGCCCGTGGTCCCAGCCTTGGATGAACCTTGAAATTAATGTTCAAGTCGTTTGGGCAATGCTGGTGGTATATTCTCCACATCGTACAAATGATGTACCGCTCGATATATATATGTGTGTGTGTGTGTGTGTCCTTGCGTATGTTTTTGTCCCCATCACTGCTTGTCAACCGGTGTTGGTTTGTTTATGTCTCCGTAACTTAGCGGTCGGACATAAGAGACGATAAACATGTACCGGGATTGACAAAATTAAGGACATCTTGTGCAACTGAAACCCGAGTGTCTTTTTGATCAGCTGAAGGCAATTTTGGCACAAACTTGGCAGACACGTGTCTCATATCCAAATCTTCGGTGATAATAGACTGAACTGATCCGTAACTAATATGCACATCCTCTGATAACTCACTGATGGTGATTTGACGTTTTCTCCTCACAACTGCACTTACATCTGTGATGTCTTTCTCAGTTCTGATTGTTCCGGGTCTCCCAGAACGTTCGTCAATATCAACTTTTTCGGCCATCTTGGAAACGTCTGAACCACTCGTACATTCATGTGCGGCTCATGCACTCCTCTCCACACACTTTCTGCATCTTTTGCGTAAGCGTCTGAGCAGGTATTGCCATGACAACTTTCTCTGTCACGATGAATGCCACGATCTCACGCTACACACCTTCCTTCCAAGCACTGCTGTAAACAGTAGAAGTGAACTAGAATGTAAAAACTTAATGCGCATGCACAGCAGAGTTCAAGGCCAATCTGTGCCAAGCAGCTTTACCTTGTGTGCTTTAGCTGCGTTACTATGACAACAGTCCGGATACTTATTGATCATACCTTCTATATACATATGTACATACATATATACATACATAATTACATACATACGTCTTATCTTTTACTTGTTACAGTCACTAGACTGCGACCATGCTGGGGTACTGCCTTGAAGAATTTCTAGTGGAATTAACCACAGGACTTAATTTTGTTAAGCCTGATACTTATTCTATTGTCTCTTATGTCCAACAGCTAAGTTACGGAGTCGTAAATACACTAACACCTGTTGCTAAGCGATGATGGGAGACAAACACCCCCACACGCACACACATATATATGTACGACGGGCTTCTTTTAGTTTCCTTCACCAAATTCACCCACAAGGCTTTGGTTGACCTGAGGCTATAGCAGAAGATACTTACTTAAGATGCAACGCAGTTGCACTGAACACGAAACCATGTGGTTGGGAAGCAAGCTTCTTATCACATAACCACGCCACACATATGCATGTATATATATATATATATATATAT
>NC_068986.1:70226493-70245649 GCF_001194135.2 Octopus bimaculoides | reverse complement strand
TATACACACACAATGTATACATTGAGATTATCAAGATTCCTCGTAAATATTTTGAAATGTAAGATTTGAAAATAAGAGCTATTTATTGAAGTAATGCATTTACAGTCGATTCAACCCTTTATTTGCACTGCCATTATAGACCATAATATAGTCTACTTTTGAAAGCAATGGTTGTAGCCTTATATGATACTGTACAACAAATATAAATCCATTGAGTTCAAAGGAATTTATCGAACGTATTGAAAGATGATAAAAATTTCCATCAAGCAGTGAAAACTGATTCAAATTATTTATATATTCTTATTTAAGACATCAATATATTTTATATTTTATTAAATATTGTCTTTATTTTAATTCTTCAATGATTACAAAATTTATTATAAAAGGAGCCATACAGTGATGTTTGTATGAGATAGTCCCAGCATAATTGGCTTTTGAATTAAATGCTCATAAATTATTTATTTTCGGCCATGGTTTGACATCATTGTCATAGTGTCTTAGATGCGTACAATGAAGCGGTTTTACACAAACGTTTACACTGGCGAGAGGCTGAAAATATTTCGGTAAGAAATAAAGTACTTTCAACTGGTAATAGAAATCGGGCCACTGGCATGGCGCTATAGAATTTTATTTGCGAGGCTATATCACTGTATTGATCTCGTAATGATGAATATTAATATTTTTCATTTAAATCGCCGGCCAATTATTCCATTGATGTGATGTGTTTGTTGCTGTTAATACTATTTGTCTCAAAAGCAACAACGATTTTACTGGTTTGAATGCTTTCTTGGCATGTATTCGATTTAAATTGTTACAACATCAGTTCCTTGATTTGCTACATCTCTCTCATTTCGGACAATAATAATCAACTATTAAGCATGAAACATGATGATTAAAAACGAAATGATCAAATGTTGCCCCCTATTATTTGACCGGACGTGATTCACTTGACTACAACAGAATTTGCAATGATTAAGCGTGAATACAACTACCTTTAAAAAAAGAAACAAAAAACAAAAAACAAAAGAGAAATTTATGCACATTTATCGACAATTTGCTAATGATTTTTTGACGTTTAAATATTTTCTCTTTATCTCATACATAGTAACATTATTGAAAGAATTAATTATCTTATTTACATCATCTTTCATCGATCTCGAATATTTATAAATTGTTTGCTTACCTTTGTATCACGAACTAAAACTGAGTCAGTAATTTCAGAATTATCGAGTGAATTGTCAGCATATAGCCATAAATAATCGATTTTCTGCCCACTAGCCACTGACAGAAAAGATGTCCTCATGACTTTTCTGTCAGTGGTTAGTAGGCAACTAGTAATTCGATCATTGCAATTAGTTTATATTATATGAGAAAGGAGCATCTTGCACTGAACACTTGTAGCATATATCGTTCTAAGTAGTTTTATGCACAGACTGAATGCGATCTACAAACCCAGATATATCACGCCTCTATCTAGTTTACAATTTTGTGCATTTCATACAATAGTTTATAGTACTGGACGCTGAGTGTGACGAGCCGAATAAAAAGATCCTGTATGCTGTCTCCCGACTTTTTACCAAGTTTCCTTCTATCAACTCACTACTTTAATTGATTTCAAATTTTGGCACAAGGCCAATAGCTTCGAGGGAGGGGACAAGTCGATTACATCGACATCAGTATTCAACTGGTACTTATTTTATCGACCTCGAAAGGACGAAAGGTAAAGTCGACTGCGGTGGAATTTGAACTCAGGAGGTAAAGACAGACGAAATATGCTAAGCGTTTCGCCCGGCGTGCTAGCGATTCTAGTAGCTCGTCGCCTTACTTTCTCTACTGTAATTAAAAAAAAGTAATTTATTGAATAACCTATCTGAAGAAGCTAGACATGACTTAATTGACTTTTGGATGATTTTGTGATTTAGGCTCTTTTACTCCATCTCATATCTCAGTTCGTCTTAAGAATAACATCACCAAGGTTGGATTGAATATTTTAGTTTTTTCGATTTTCTTTTGCATTACATAGACAAGTGCTATGTTTTGGTTTTAGAAGAGTAATTTTAAGGTGAAACATTTGTAACATTCCTAAGGATTTTCAGTATAAGGTAAAAACCTTTCCGCTACTAGGGTTATAGAAACGCAACCATAATCAACAAATAGTTGATAATCATAAAACGTCTCGGAAAATATCGACGTATGCTTTCTTTAAATTCGACAGCTTATAACGGATAAAACTGAAAATTAAACTGACAAGTCGGAAAAATTCTGGTCAGACTATATAAAAAAAGAAGCATTAATAATTACGCCATTGTAAGATGCTTTCTAGGTTGTAAATTTTTCATGTGGAATCAATCAGCTATAATCTAAATTAAAGGAAGATTAACTGAGACGTTTGATGAAATCTCGCGAGATATTGATATCCGTGGATAATTTTGTAATTATTTCGAGACCAACATTAGCAACACAATAAATTATTCTCCTGAGAAACCAAATGAAACATGGAGCAAATATGAATATGTAACAAATAGATATGTAACAAAAACTCGCATACCCGCTTTCTTGCCTCTACAGCCTGTATAAGGAATTCACATGAATGCCAAAAATGGGGAGGGATTGTGTGACTAGCGAGGGAAACAAAATGTTTTCTTGTACGCGGCTTTACGTCTTGAGTTCAAATATATAATATTTTTTTTTATCAGTGAAAGAAAATATTGAACTAAATTAACTCAAAACATTTTAGTGCAGAATTACTATGCGAGATAATGCAAACGAACAACTAAGGCAGATTTCTCACATATATGCAAGAGTATATGCTCAAATTTTTAACGATTAACTGTAGACTAGAGGTAAACAACCCACTGTTAGTTCATGAAAAGTGCCTTAGTAATTTCTGTGTTGTTCATAAAATATTGTATATAATCATTAAACATTTTATATGCATATATTCATATTATGCAATGAATCATCTCTGTAATGAAAACCTTACCAATGCCGCATACTTAAAGTACGTGTGTTCTTTAAGCGCCAGGAAATGCGGCTGACTATCCGAGAAAAATCCCTCTCAGACGCATCATATTCTTTTCTACTCTAGGCACAAAGTCCGAAATTTTGGGGGAGGGGACCAGTCGATTAAACCGACCCAGTATGCAACTGGTACTTCGTTTATCGACCCCGAAAGGATGAGAGGCAAAGTCAATCTCGGCGGAATTTGAACTCAGAACGTAAAGGCAGACGAAATACCACTAAAAATTTCGACCGGTGTGCTAACGTTTCTGTCAGCTCTCCGCCTTTCAGACGCATAACATTAAAAAAATACAATATATGTCAGAGCTAGGCGAAACGATATCGCTCCATATGTGATCACATTGGTGGCAAATATGAATTTCGCAGTAATTGCGGTTCATGAATGTCGTGCACGCAAGTCACTTCCAAACCGAAATCGAAATATTTATCCTGAAGTATATGCAAATAGTATAAAAACTATTTGATGATGTGCAATAGCACTGCACAGGAAGAATAAATTCAGATTACGCTATAGAAGTAAATCTATGATGTGAACATTTTGAGTATCACATACTTAACGTGTGCATGTTGTTTAGATGCCATGTATGTATGTATGTATGTATGTATGTATGTATGTATGTATGTATGTATGTATGTATGTATGCATGCACGCAGCCAATCCATGGTGTTGTTAGAGTTGTAATCGTTCCAGCTCTCTGAGCTCTGAGTTCAAATTCTGCTGAAATTAACTTTCACCCTTCGGAGTTCATCCTTCAGAGTTGATAAATAAGTTGATAAATAAAGCACCAGTCTTGCCCTGGAGTCGATTAATTTCTTTCGCTATATCTTTCTTTGTCTCTCTCTTTCTCTCCATCTGGAAGAAATCGATTGCATTCAGATCAGCCTCACCACTTCTAAAACTATAAATGCATTACTATTAAATAGTTTAGCAGAGGACAGTGAAATTGTTTAATTATTCAAAAAGTTGTAAAAATATATGCTGGGTTTCATTAATCGAGTCTAAGATACTGTAGACATACATACATACATACATACATACATACATATATACACACAAGAAAACAGACCAATAGACAGACAAACACATACACACACATAAAAGATTTCAAATTAGTGTATATCCAAACAATGCTTTTATTGGTTCCTCTCTTTGAAATGAGGGCATGTTGTGGTCACTGCCTTAAATAGGTTTAATCTATCATTCTATTTTGGCAGTTATATTATTGATTTCTACCGGATAGGCAAGGCAAATTTTGGTGTAAAGAGACGCAACGGAAACATTGTTTTACACTGGTAAATACACACACACACCCTTGCACCCCCCCACACACACAATATATATATATTTTATAAATACACTACTGGCTTCTGCATAGTCCTCGTCTACAAAATTACACTCAAAATGCATAGAACAGATGTTCAAACTAATCTCAAATGTATCTGTATTACAAGTCTTCTATTTAAGTCATTTGTTCATGAATTTTACATATTAGTCATAACATATTTTTGTAGTATTTGTTATTATTCATTAAATTTATCGTTTTCAACAGAAGCATGTTTACCCTAAGTACATTGTTGTACGTTACATTTGTACGTGTTATTTTTATATCAACGCCATTTGCAAATAATTAGGTCTTGAATTGTTTCAAACCGATCTAAAAAATCAATTTCTACTGAATCTAAACACGAAGTGAGCAATAAATATCCGCAACTCTACAAGATGATAATGAATCGACGTATACGTTTGAAGTGTTAGTTAAAATATTCACTAACACATAGCTCATGTACTAGCATGAATATCTTCTGTTGCATAGAAATCCCAACGGAAAAAATGAAGATTACAATTATTTTTATGCTTTGGCAATTCTATTTAGCTGATGTGTTACTAAATCTCTTCTCAGCAAACATTCTAATAACCATTTCAGCTACCAGGAAATATATTTTAAAACGTGTTAATCAGCTAAAAGGTTTTAAAATGGAACCACTGGCATTGATTTGGTAGCTAATCATAGAAATTTCCCCTTTGAATAAGGTCTTCTTCAATACATTTTCAAGAATTTACAATACATAACTGGATGATAGAATATATGCACTTCACGAACATTTGATGATATTACAAGCAAGAAGTTTCTACTGCCAGTATTTTAGACTATACGAAAAACATACTTAACATCAATTTATGCAATGCTTAAGATTTATGATGACATTGAACAGAAGCTATTTGACCAAACCATAAACAAACATATGCTCTCTCTCTCTAAAATAAGTAGTCTTTTTGGGCATCAATCAAAGTGTGGTAGCATTTAGAGAGACCTAAGCTATGTAAACTGAAACCGAGAGAAGAAACAGATTTATATCAGCAAATGTTAAGGAGATATGTCATTACGTAACTATACTGGTTTTACGTAACTATACACACTGGTTTTTATTAGAAAATTCAAAAAGAAGGTGCAACAAGAAAACACACAAGCTCAAATTAACAATAATAATCTTCTTTAGTTTTAGTTTTTATACTTTCGCAAATTCATTGTAAAATAAGAGGATATTCTTGTTAAATTCTTTGCCTTGAACACATTAGAAGTACTGAGCAAACGTGTAGGAAGCTGTGACTGAATGACAGCTAAACTTACTCGACACAGTAGGATTATTAAGAGACAGAGTGGAAAAGGCATTCAAAATTAATAGTGGACTTCAGACACTTAGAAAATTTTATTGTATTTTGCCAAAATGACATATTTACATATTTCATGTTGCACAAAGACTATCTGTAATCAAAATGTAGTCAGCAATAGGGGAGCGCTGCTGGAACATATAGAGTAGCTGCTAAAAGAGCCTAACCTAACTGTACCAGCAAAGGTGCATAAATTTAATGAAATGCCTATCATTCTCTGCTCCGACAGATGTATATGTAACTGACAAGATTATGAAACAGCTGCAAACGAATGGAATAAGCATCTACTCTGCCGCATCATTCCTCTTATCTGTTTTTTCACTGTGATACTTTCTTTCTCTCTCTCTCTCTCTCTCTCTCTCTCTCTCTCTATATATATATATATATATATATATATATATATATATATATATAATATATGCACACATGTGTCTGCGTGTGTATATCTTTCATTAAAGACATGATTGTGTTCGAGTTATAACTTTATTTTAGATTTTTTTTGTATTTTCAATCAGTTTTAATTTTTGCAGCTAGTTTGGAATAATAACGTTTCTAAATCCATTTTCGACATCCCCAGATTCTCACAGTTTTATTTTCAAGAATTGAAATAAATTTAGCATCTGCATTGCTTCTTGTATACGTTATTATCACGTTATTTTGTTTTCTCGTAGTCAAATTTCTAACTGTTACGTTTTTCTGCTAGTGGTCATGATTAATATTTTAATATGTGTGCATGAGCGCTTATAATGACGTTGTGTTGCGATATGAACGTGACTTCCCAGATCAATTTTATAGAGTATGTCATTGTTATTCTCTAGTAGTTGTCTATTTTTCTGATGTGTGATATAGTTTTTGCTTGTAAATGCATGATAAGAGTACGAGAGAGTGTTGTACTAATGTGACCAATGTAACAGCTGGAGTCCTGAAGTTTACAACAGTCGGTTGTAAACCTACACACACACACACACACAAACACGCACACACACACACACTTATATATAAACGCAACTTTCTTTTGCTCTGTTTTATCAGCACGCACACGAATATATGGACCTTTCTATATTGGTATTTAAGAAATACTTTTAAAATCCTGGCAGTAATAAGCCGGTAAATAAAAAGAATATAGCAAAATGATTTATCGTCTAAATAAACGAAAGAACAATTGTGAATTCGTCAAGTTTCTATGCACTAAAATAGAGCTATGTAAAATGAAACGTGATAAGATAATGAAATATTCGAAGCTTCCAAGAAGTAAATCTTTCCGAATAATGTAAATATATGTATATTAACAGTTCTGAGACAGAAATATTTATCTATTCAAACCCACCGTATATGAACATGTAAGTTTAGCAAAAGACTGACAGCAATCTGCAACCAGACAGGCTTTCGATATTTCTTTGCCATGAAAAGTGTTAAAGTTGAAGATTAGGTTATGAATAACTCAATAAATGCAATCTTTAAAATATGATTCCTATTATTGAATTCTTCCGTAAATCAAATGTAAAATATAAATAAGTGTCTATCAAGAAAGCTAATAAAATAGGTATGATTGTGTTTATTTGAAAACGTCGACCAAAAAGTTTGTTACTTGTAGCGGTAAAAAAACAAAAAATAAGCAAGCCAGAAATGGAGAGGCGCTTACCATAAAATTTACAGATCTTCCCATATGAACATAACTCATGCAAATAGTTGCATCAAAAACGTGGTCGAAACAGAATACTAGAGAGTTCTGGAGAAAGAAATAGGCATTTTGTAACGTAGAAGGGGAGATACAGTTGGGATGACCTGAGATGTGGCTGTGCCTGATGAACCAGAGTTAATGGAGTGTGCAGATATCTTGTTCAAAAAGATAATTGTAGTTACTGTAGAAGACCTAGGAAACCTAATACATCTGTCTGAACTAGTGGTCGTAGTGGGAATATTTGGTAATCAATCTTGATGACTTTTTCGTGGGTAGATTCTCGGTGTCGTAGGTTATGTTATTCGTCTGTACTATAGCAAGTTAGAAACATTTTGATTACTTATAAATTTCTGAATTATTATTGTTTAGTTCAAAACCCTTTTCAGCAGACCAGTGATCGATGGTATTCTAGCTGTGGCCATCCAATCCTTTTAGGTGATTTTTGAACTACACTATTTTATGTGTTCTTCTTTTATTTGAGACGACAGAGTGTCATTTAAGATAGATTTGGCTCTGGTTGTGATAATTGCAGCGACCCAGATTTGCAATCAAGCGTAGTCAACATAGTACTGGTAGATTCCGACCAGTTAGCTAACTTTAAGCAGCAGATGGGGCGCAAAGGATGCAGCAAAGGATACGTGTTGATTCGAAAATATCAGACGATCCAATCAGTAGGAGATTGTGATAATTGCGTCATACTATGTTTGATGTATTTAGTGTTATTTAGTGTGTCGGTAGGATTACTTGTGCAGTCGGTTCAGATTGACAAATAAATTCGTCAATGCGCCGGCAGTGTCGGCAAGTCAAGAGCCAAGAGGAGTTGAGAACATTTAAGTCACCGAGTGTTATGTTTCCAGGAAAAAAATGGGGTGAGATAATTCTTCTTGATGCTGAGTAAGAGATAACTGAATTAGTGATGAAGGTTAATTGTGTTACGAGAACCTAAAGCCAACAATGAATTTGTTCCATTTGTATTTTAAAGATGAATCTGATTATTCCTCCGTTATATAGCTACAACTTCCATAGTAATACCGTCTTTTATATCTTCGATCTGATATGTGACATTTGTATAGAAAAGAGGGTTTTACCGTAGCATTTGTAGCCATAGAAGTAGGGACTAATCAAATTCATCTTAAAAGATATCTATGGAACAATATGAGAGATATAGCAGAATAATGAGCAATTCTTTTAAATATTTGAGTATTGTAGAAGAATAATTGTGAAGAATATATACTGCAAATATACATAAACGGTCTCTTTGATTTCTTTCACCGACAGGAAGTATGAAAACATCTATTCTGATGTGAAATAGTAATGCGGTGATTGAGCTGAAAAATAGCGCTTGAGAAAAGTTTTTTATTTACTGGACTGTAATAATTAAGAGGAACACAGCTAATGCTAAGTTGGTGTAAACCTGATCAGTAGAAGTAGACTTGCCAGTCAACCTGACTTTTGGATTTTCTAATAATGTAAGTGTCCTCTTTTTGTGTAGTTTAGTAAACCTAAGACAGTATAGCTTAAACATGTAAGATAACATGATCTGGTGGTTTTAAGGGGAAATGTATCCTTAATATATTTCTAGATTTTGAAGGATGGTCGTTGATTATGTGAGACAAAGAGAAGTAAGCATATTATACACATATAAATGAAACAGTACTGCGCTGGTCTGGGCTATCTCACCCTTCTATCTTTCGTACTGAAACCAACACGAAAAATACTTCAAGAATGTACGAAATGATTATTATTTAAATGATAACATCATTCATAGTAATTAAAAAATTATATATGATTAATACATGATAGAAAATTTATTTTGAACAACATTATTTGTCCATACTTTTTGTAATCCAAAATTAAAATTAAAAAGAATGTATACTAATGGATAAAATTTCATTTAATACACAATACTGAAATAATAGAAAATATTTATTCCACTATAATTCTTGCTAGAAAATCCTCCATACAAATCTTAGCATACAAATTGATTATTTATGTAAAATGTCATCTGGTGACTGATGTAGTTTTTGCAGGTAATGGGATAGCTGCAAGATTCTGCTTTCATTTTCAATTAAGCTGTCTCAACGGCATCCTTTTGTTATTAATGTACTTCACTACATTGTTCCCAACGGTATGTTCATTTCAAATCGAACTCTGATGCGCTCCACAGTAAATCGGAATAGAAAAGCGATTATCTGCCATTTGTCATTCACCATAGAGTGACCAAAAGTAATTATGATCAGTCACGCAGTCCTGTTACTTGGAATGATAAATCGACCATTATATGCTTTCCATTAATGCATGCAGTTTATTATTTAAGTATTCAGCATGTTTTAATCTATTTATGCTTGTATATGTCTAAACCAACTTAATGCAGTCTTACGGAATCAACATAATCTGATGCAGAGTAATGCCATGAAGTTATTCTATTAATTCAGCTCGATACATGTGAAACAGGCGATGAGATAAATTTAACGCTGGGGAATTCATCGTAAAGCCAAAATATGAATAAAGAAACGAGAATTTATTAAGGTATAAAGGAAAGCTATTTACAGAAAACATACATATTAAAAAGCAAGCACATTAATTCAGAAAAATAATGTTTCTCTCGAAAAAGAGGAAGTTGTACAGCGGAGGAAAATTTCTCTCTAATGCCAAATACAGCATTGAGATTCAAGTTGTTGAACAAAGGAGATAATTGCTTTTTTTATCTATGAAAGAAATACATAGATATCATTGCTATCAGACGTCTATTCCAGGAAAGCAATTGTATCTAACAGAATTGATGGAGTTTTTAAAAGTATCATCAATTTTATATGGTAATCTATATAGAAATGTTTTATTTTAAATCTCTGTTTTGTTGTAACACTCAATATTCACGAGTAGCTGATATCAAATAACGAAATATATTTGTGCAACTACTAAAATGTGACATCTTCACCAGCATGAAAACAAATATTACTCACACAAATGAAACAATCTTGCATTTCATTTACTTAAGTCACACAACTAAATAGCAGAATTAAAAACCTTCTAACACATTGCAATTACTTGATCTCACAATCTCTTAATCTCTCATGTGACTCTATACATGACAATCGACAAAATATGCATTACAAAGACTAAGTTTTACCTCAGAAGCCAGAAAATGATTCAGTATTGATCATTTGCGGATATACATGTTACACATACCCGTCCTAGACCACATCAAAAAGATAGTTAATCATCTGTTGGCAAATATTCATTCTTCTATTCAAGCAGTCAGTCACATACACATATTTTAACAGTAATATTTCCTTTGTTATTTTATTCAATATTTGTAATGACTAGATAACACTACTGTCTATTTTGTTTGCTTACATAGTAAAAAATCAGGTGTGTACCATTCTGTGCAAATTCTATAATATTCTGATAAATAATGGACTATTCTAATTTCTAATGCAACGCAATTAGCATAGATACTTTGGATGTTGTCCTGTGGAACAATAGTTATCGACGGCTTGTGGGAAGGAAAATTCTAATTGCTGAGATATATGTATGATAGATATTTGGATGAAGTGCATGACGAAAATTTTGGCCTTAGAATCAGAATATGAGAGAGAATTTTATTAAGAATAACGTAATGGTGGACAGAATTTCAATTCTGCCCGATTTCTCTTAGAATATTTCACTTTTCATAAAGGGTCAAATACATTACAAATCTTGAACTTAGACGTTAACTCAAAAATAGAAGTGTGAAATGACTTGATTATTGCTTGATAATTGTGTATCAGTCTGTGCAAAATGTTTGAAGGCTTGAAATACAACAACAGCAAACACAACAACAATACTGGATGATGATAATGCTACATGTTTAAATATTGTTTGTAGTTTAATAGTTGTAAGGATACAGGCAAAGCCACCTCGATTTTCAAAGCAATGGTGTTTAAAATGATTGCCTGATAACATTTTCGTGTCTCAGATGTAGAAAGCAGTTACTATTGAAGCAGTGCTTCACTATATTATAATCCAAATAAATTTCTTGACACATGCCACTAGCGAAAAGTAGCTACTTCAAGTAAGCTTAAAATTGCTTTTTAGCATGTTACATTTACATTAAGATTATCTGTTTTATCATTAGAATATTTAGATCTCCATCAACATTAAAAATTTCTTTCTGTTTTGTAAATGTCAAAATGTGAAAAACTCTATATAAATGTCAAACACCCTTCTTTATCTCACCTTTAGTATGTCAAAGTGAGACGTTCCCAAAACTGCATCTTGCCATTTTTTATTCACTTTAATCTTGTGCTTGAATGGTCACGATTCTCAACATTGTTTTTATTTTTAACATTTTTTCACTATATCCTATACAAAATCCTAGTTTTAAAGATTGCTTTCTATTTGCTACTTTAGGAAGACATGATATAAAATATATCGAAGAAATTATAGAACATCTAGAATTAGATATTAACAAGTCAGAATATATAAATAGTTAGATAATATTTTTAGTCATAAACTTAGATCCGCACGGACAACAAGACGTTTCCGATAATCTCGGTTTTGAGCATAGTCGCCTGCATTTTCCCTGGTGACTCTAAGTCGCTTCAGATCTTCTTCGAAGGTGGCGCACCATGTATCCTTGGGTTTCCCCCTTTTGTTTTTCGTCTCTCTAGCGGTACTCATTGTATAACTATCTCGGGCATTCGTTCTTGTGGCAATGGTAAAACATGACTTGAAAGTCTAATTTTTCTTTCCACTACAATCTCCCAAAGGCTGCGTGGATTGGTTCTTCTTAGCACTTGAGAGTTTGTGATTCTGCATAGCCACCAATAGGGAGAATGCATTCAAGCTCTGAATGATCTTGACAATCATTTTCCAAGTTTCTCCTGCATGGACAAATCGAAGAGCTTGACCAGATCTTGTTGATTCCTCTGAGCACTGCTGCTGCATGCCCGATCCTGAAGTTGATATCTGCTTCAGTAACATAATTGAAGTTGACATCTACTCTCTAATATAATTGCAGCCCAGGTAGGTGCAGCTGGTGATGTTTTCAGCCGATCATTGATTCACAAGAATGTGCGTCTTTCGTTGTCCACTGATCTGCATCACTAAGAAAATAATGCTGGAATAATAATCCTCACATAATTTAATCTTTAAGATAATTTCGGTAGACAAAATATCTAACAAAATGTAGAAGGCTTCCCAAATTTGAATGTTATTCTTGCTCAAAGGTCATATTAATTTTACCACTTTCGTTCAAGCTCTAGTAAGTCTTAGTTTAGGATATCTGCGCAAGTCAGTTTGTTTGTATTCAAATTAGAAAAATAAATGGATATTTATAAAATTTAACATGTTTTATTTACTTAAGCATTCATTTAAGCAAATATTGCAGAAAATATATCAACTTTTGAGGATTGATTCTGAAGTAACCGACTGATCGATGCATTTTTTTTAATAAAAACTAAAGAAATCAAATGTTCTCATTGATATCAGCAGGCGTTAAACGCAAATTATTAAAAAAATGCATTACTATACGAGAGTTTAGTTTAGTTTGAAGGTAAGGTGCAATATACAGAAAGGGTGTTGCAATCAATTTCAGACTAGCGAGGTTGGTGAAGTTCAAAACTGAAAGCATAGATAAGGGAAGAGTTCCAAAGTGATCCGCGTGAGTATATGCGAGTTGATTTTATATTACAGAGGAAAGGCTGGCGAATCTGGTAGAACAAGCGGAACAGCAAAGGTTAAAATAATTTTAGACGATACAATGAACGCAAACAGAAACAGTAATCATAATATACGTATAAAGGTTTTTGCAATCAGACAAATAGCAACTTTTCAAAGTATATACCTGGATCAAAGTTTTAGATGAGTTAGATATAAATTAATGAAAGTTGCAACAGAAATTTTTACAGAGAGAAAACTTGTCCAACGTCATACATATATATATATATATATGACATAATATATAATTATATCATATACTTATATGATATACAGTAATCCCTCGCCATATCACGGTTCACCTATCGGGCACTCAGTACATCGCAGATTTTTCTGGGTAATATATGTAAATTTATATCGTGGAATCCACAGTATATCTGGGTTTCTGCGGCCTATAAGTATCTATATTTTTGTAGATTTTAATTATTTCTGTGGGAGGTTTTGGAATGTTACACCTGCGATAGTCGAGGGGTTGCTGTAATATATAATTCTATATATATATATATAATATATATATGCAATATGTATATTTATCAAATGGTATATCTAATGTATATATGATACATATGTATCATATATATTATGTGTGTATAACTTGATTATATATAATATATACACTTGCAAAAAGGTTAACAAGTATGTATAATACACGCGCGAACACACACACGCACACACTCACACACACACACGCATGTGACAAAATTATGTATACACACTTGAACTGCAGGTAACTCAATTTTAATTTCTTTTTAGATTTAACCCATCTGATAGAAAGAATGAAGGGAATCAGACTGAGATTTGAAGGAAGGAAGTTTTTCCTATATTATTATCTCAAGTTTGAAAACGCAGTCGAAGTGAGAAGACAGTTTATAAGGGCGTTTTAAACAGATCTACCTTCACAACTTACCATCACTTGAATTAAGGATAGGTTTGTATCTTTTTAAGGGGCTCATGAAAATGTCATCAAAAACGTTCCGGAAGACCGCAAAGCAAGAAGGCCTACAGAGCAAGAAAGGGTTCTGGAAACATATTACCGTGAGTTCAAGAAAATCTGTGCGGAAAATGGGATAGGAATTTCAGAAATCAAGGGTACAATGTACTTTGAAGCGCTGTCATTGGAAAAGTTACAGTCCAAGAATAGCTCTTGCTCTCAATGACGATGACTGGCTCTGAAGAGTGGAGGTCTTCAGATGGTGCTTAGCATGATGCTCAGAAGATGCACATTTTCCAACAAAGATTGTTTGGAGTAATGAGACCTCAATTAAGTTAAATGGCTCCACAATTGTAAATACTGGTGACCTGAGATCTGCATATTACAGAGGAACATCATGTTAATTCACCGGAAGTTACAGTATGAGGTGGCTTATCATCAAAAGAAGACTTTGAAGATGTGCAATTCTATTTCCACCATGTCGGGGGCGCCACTACATTACCATAGCAATATAAAGGCCTACCTTGCTGTGGATTGGACGAAGAGGTTCAGTAGAATACTCTACGCATTCACCGAACCTCACAACATTATCCTTTCTTGCTTAAAATATAAAGTTTACGGTATAAAAATGTCAGCAATCTCTAAAGAAGAATGCGTACGAATACCAAACAAAATGTTTTTTGATGTTTGCGATTCCATTATCAGCAGCGTCTGGACCAGACTAGTCACCAGTTTGAAAACTGTGTTCATAAAAATTTTAATTCTGTCTTTGGATTCTATCAAATTTTGAAAATGAAATGTATTTTAATAAACAATGACTTTATAATCATTCAATGTATACATTTGTTTGTTTGTGTGTGTGTATATGTGTGTGCATGTACATGTGTGTCTGTGTGTGCGTACGCGTATGTATATATTATATACATACATATATATATTTTCTGTTACTAGTTTCGGCTAGAGAACTACGGCCATGATAGGGAATCACTGTTAGCTTTGCTACAATTTCACTATTTGTGTGACATTTGGTGCATGTGAGAGTTTGATGTTTTTGCCTTCATCTGTGTTTTCTGCCGCGAGGTAGGTTCATCCGGAACTCCGGCTTGGAGGAGTTCCAGTTCTGTTTTGAAGACACCTACAGCCACCCCATGTTGCGCTCTCGGACTTTTTGAGATGGTATTGAAGAGCTGTTGGTCTTTGAAACTGAGGCTGTTGCAGTATCTTGCCCTGTATCCTGATGGCAATGTTTGTATCTTTGGCTAATTGCAGTGGTGCCTCATTCTGCTGTTTGTATAATTTTCAATGCCAAAGTTTGGTACAAGCCCTTCCAGGATTTTCCAGATGTATTCCACTGCATATCTTTCCCGTCTTCATTGTAGGAAGTACAGTCTTAACTTTTTCAGTCTCTCCCAGTATCTGACATGTCGCATTGAGACGATCTTCTTTGTGTCGCTTCGCTGGATTACTTCGAGTTCCGCTGTTTATTTTACACTGTGTAGTGACTATAGTTGGGAGTAGCTGTCTAAACGGTTGAGAACAAATGTCCTCGAGGAGCCATCATGGTTTACTGTTGTAAGTTTCAATCCGGCCAGCCACCTTCATTTTATTGCCAATCAAGCAATATTCACCTGGGAAGATGCATCATTATTTATGTCAATGCTCAGGTCGTGGACTGATTTTAATTCAGGGATTACAATCCCTCAGGGCTAGTATATCCTGTCTGCATTTCATTCGGCCATATATATTGTTGCTCATTAATACATGCATACCTTAACGTCTGTGTTTATGTCCACACACACACACACACACGTTTCTCTAGTTCATTTTTCTTTTCTTTATGAATAACTTGTTATATATCTCCTTGAAAACAATTAGAAAAATAGTTGTAATTATTCACATAAATATTTACTACTCAAATATTACTGCTGTATATTTTGATTTGCACAACACAGAATATGTTCCAGGAGGAACATGAGGATAAACGAACACGAGGCTTTTCTTAAAATCTGACTGAAATCTTCGTTTTGTAATTGCTATTTAGTTTTTATGAGAAATTGTCATAGTACTTCTGAATGTATTAACTATTGAAATAACTTTATTCTCGATCTTGTGTAATGATTTGATTACAGGAACTCCCAAATAAATTTGTCGTTTGATTGATCATTCCTTTAGTCAAGTTACTTTTCATTAACTAAATGCCGTTTATCGCTACAAAACTTGGTTTGATTTTGTAAAACGTTCCCTTTTCTAAGCTATTTGCTTTAATTTATTGTAACTTTCAACAATATTTGGCAACTGGATAACTTAGAGGATGCCAACAATGAGTTTAGCGATGAAAGCTTTTAACCAGATGCATGTAGAAAATAAAGTTGCCAGAACTATAAATAAACGTATATAGATGACATTTATTACTCAATAAACATAGCTGGTAAGTAAACTACGCAGCATTTATTTGACATAATAAAATAAAGTCCACATAAACGCAAACACTTGTATTAGAAATGTGCTGTTACTTCAGGAAACAATATCAATGCCTGCATAAATCTAAAATGGAAAAATAAACAAATAAATAAATAGAAAAGGAAAAAGGGAACGATCAAGTACATAAAACATATGATTTTTTCTCGTTGTTTTTTATGACCGGGAATACATTATTTTAAGTTATAAATAATTGTGTAGAGAATAATTTACAACTTGAAATTTAAAAATTTAAGACGAAAAATTCCAAACCGACAGACCCATTGATACCACAGAGAACATATACTACTTTTGTAAATTTCTCAGATCCAGGAAAGTATTTTCAGAGCCATGCTCCTTCAAGAAATCTATAAAATATATGTTATTCTCACATTAAAACCAATCTGCTATTCTGTAACCAGTCATATAATTTCATCTATGGCAAGATAAATATGATGTATCATCATCTGAAGGCTGACATTCAAAGAACATCTTCATAAAATCTGAGCCGTTGTTATCGATATTACATTGCCACATGACTTGTAGCAAGATAGATCAAGTCATATAATTTGATTCCTTATCTAATTGCAAACCTTTTGACTAAGAATCTGGCCGAACTTCAGCGTTTTTCTAATAAATCAATGTTTTTTTTTTTTGAACATTTTTGTTTTCTCTTAACAGGCTTTTCCTTTCCTATTGTTAATTTGGAACGACTGTTTTATTTTGCTTGCTTGGCATCGGGAAATAAAATGCACATTAGAAATTGATTGTTTTCGAATGAAAACTATTCATTCGCTTAAATTTTTAGATGAACACTATTTTTCTTTTTTTGAGATTATCAGTTTTAGCTAGTCCCAACATTTTGCTGTACTATTAGGGATAAAATTGACAAGGGGGAAAATTAGAAATTCGTTAAACTATCTGTGGCACGGTCTAATCCTGAGCATTCTCATTGCTCAGTGTCGGTAGGTCTCAAGTTCCTTTTCAACCCGATTTACTGTTGGTCTGGTCTCCTTTAGTCTTTAGCACATACTGGCAGTGACGACTCATGCTCGGCCGAGTCTGGTCCACCCGTCTGCCCAGTTATGCTACCGGAATATCTGTGAACCCAATGCTATCGTCTTAATCTGGAACTTTTAAAGTTAGTCAGCTCTAATTAAATGAAAGCTACCTTACTTTAAGAGGCAGATTTCTTTATAGTTGAAGAATGTTTTATTTACTCAGAATAAGAAATCAAATATATATGGTTTTGATATAGCATGTGTTATTGCTCACCTTGTATGAGTTGTAAAAGCTATTTTTAAAAAATTGTAGTTTTTAACTATATCATCAAAGAGATGTTTACACATATTCCCGTAATGTATTCTTTTTACGATAATTAAATAATTTCCTGTATTGTTATCCACATTTTTCACACAAAGTCCACAAATTAAAAATATGTGGTCTATTTGAAGCTTTGTTAACATTACCCTCTATAATACACTGAGAATGTCATTTATTACAGTTAACTAGCAGTCGTTTACCCAGCATTTATAATATCCGGAAGGGAAAGGGTGCTGAAGAATTTTCTGTTCTGAGAGAGGAAGGAAAACTTTCATATAATTTTACTGTGTTGACGATGGGAATTTGCCAGGAGAAGATTCTGGAAAATGATGAGGACTAGCATTTTCAGGGATTAGATTTTTAGTTTTGTTCTGTTCGTATTTCGCGATGATAATGGGAGTGGGGCACAATAGTATTTTCTTGATGTTCATAGTGAATCTTTATATTGTTGAAGTAAAAATATGACAACAGGTAGAAAATGCAAACATTTAACGTTTGATTTTATTCAGTAATATAGAATAATTATCAATAAAAATTGTTGAACTTATATTACAGATGCATATTAGCGACACCATGCTAAAGAAATGAACTATAAACCTCTAGGTTATTAGTATGAATCTTACTAAAGCCATGTTGCTGTGATACAAAAAGCATGATACTCTTCTCGCCTTAGTTTAACTCGCTGAAGACCCGGACCATTTTATACTTCACTATTCATTAGATAGCATTAAGAATTTTGCACCTCTAATATTGGAATACAACCAAGACGCCATTTTCTCTTTGCTATTATCCTTGTGGTCACTGAAATATTTAACTCAGAAACCACATGTTTTATAAACTACAGATAAACAGATAAAGCCCTTTAAAGCAGTCGGTATTATATATGCACTCAGCAATATTAATCCTACATAAAATAAGCTTATTAGCTGTTTCATAAAAAAATCAAAAGTAAAAGCAAATATTAAGCATAAGATGATAAAACGAAAGACTGTATCTATTTCCCTTTGCATGTTTTAAATGTCAACATTTTCATATTTATAGTTCGTTGGATTCTTGGAAAAAATGTAGAGACAAAGTGTTTTATTAGTCAATTCCTTGTTTAAAGTTGCCTAACGAACAATTTCTAAATCTTTGTAAATGTCATATGTACTGCATTCTTCCTTCGGTGGAAAATATTGTATTTTATTTACGTATTTCATTGAGCATTGGGTAACATAAGAAGATATCTAGCTGCTTAGATAGAGAATCTCAAGTTTAGTCTTGTTGAAAAAGAGAAAGTTATGTGCTAGTAGTATGAAGCAATCAGACCATGATCATGGGATATCATTTTTGAAAGCGTCTGTGAAAATGCACACACATACCCCCCCCCCCC
>NC_068986.1:70226053-70226483 GCF_001194135.2 Octopus bimaculoides | reverse complement strand
GTCTGTGAAAATGCACACACATACCCCCCCCCCCCACACGAGTGAGTGGAAAACGGAAAGAAAGTGACACAATATATTTGGTAAAGTTATATGTATTATTTAATAACAGCTTGATTCGGCTCCATGCAATTTAAAGTTTTGTGGACTCGTAAAACGACCTTGGCTCGTCAGGCTTAAGTAAACGAATGGCGGAAGTTCAAGTTGGTTACTGGAGATTGGACTATTATAAGTCAATGCAGGTCACATGGAGTTGTTGAGGATGTAGCGACAGCAGATGAAAATCCCAGGACTGCGTGGTTGGACAGGATGTTGGTGGTGTCTAGCTGTATAGAAAATGGAATAGGGCATGCTAGCTAAGACAGTTGCTGGTGTATGTGTGTGTGTGTTTGTGTGTTTATGTGTGTGTGTGTGTGTGTGTGTGTGTGTGTGT
>NC_068986.1:70223466-70225904 GCF_001194135.2 Octopus bimaculoides | reverse complement strand
TATATATATATATATATATATATATATATATATATATATATATATGTGTGTGTGTGTGTGTGTGTAAGTAATGGCTGACGACTTGTTAATCGAATATGATTTTCTCAACACTAACAGAGTACATATTCATGAACACCAGTTAAAACGAACTACACAGTCACACAAGTAATATACAAAAAGACATAAATACAGTATAATTTAGTGACTTTAATGAAATTTACAATTTGATTATTGTTATATACAAATAGAATAAAATGTTTAAATAAGGAAAAATAATTAAAGTAAATAAATAAAAACATTAGTAACCTATTGAAGCTAATAAATATGCCACAGTTACATACAAATTTGATCCAGAACCATCAGAAAATGTGAGTAAAATATTTAGAAAATTACTACAATTAGAGATAATCTATATATTATGTGACCAGAAATTACTCTTTAATCTGGTAAAAGATTTACAAAGTTTTGCACAAAGAGGATATGAAACGCTTGATTTAGTTGCAGCAGATTTATATTATATTTCTTGTGCCTAGTTAATCTGGATTTGCTTCTAAAGACCATATTAAAAAAGAGTAAAATGGTTCAACAGATTGTAATTGTGAATAGTCAGTGGTGGACCTAAACAAGTGCTTCTATTTATGACAAACAGGTCCAGTTTGGGGGAGACAAATACGGTCGCAGGTATTTCTCTCAACTGTGCTAGTGAAGGCATATTGTTTGCATGGAATTTGACAGTGATGGAAGTATTCAAAGTATGTGAGAGGCCAACATTGATTTCTACTTCTGCACCGCAGTCAAGACCGTCAGATAAGTAATGTGACGTTTCTATGAAGTATTTCCACATACTGTCGTGATAACAGTCGGTAGTAACCTTGTTATTACGACTGGGACTTTCAATGAGCCTGTTGGCAAACATCAGAATGGTAATTTGGTTGTATGTGGAATCTATAACCATTGTACAAGGAATGTACCATATAAATGACAAAATTTGCGACACAAATTTTAGAAAGCTGGCCAGCCACCTAATCACTCGGGAAAAGTGGTTGTGATTCAAAAGCTGTTTATTCTTTCAGCCTCTTTCATTTGGAGAAGAATCTGTCTGTCAACAGATTTATATTTAGTGACTTTAGAATAAGAGTTGGTCGTACTCAGAGGCAAAAGATACTTCTACCATACCTAAGTTCAAAGAAGTACTAAGTACCATCTACGACCAGAATTACAAAACTATGACAAAAAAAAAAATGCAACCTGCTATTAGCTACAAATACGCTCAATGAATGTAACAAGGTTCTAGATAGACTGGAGGAATGGTACAGTTATTATAGCCATAGCATCCAATAGACAGTCGTGGAAAGGACGGAAGAAAAGAGTGAACTAAGAACAAATCAAATAACTGGAAAAGAAGCTCGATGTCAGAGTATATATATATAGTGAAAATAGAAACCGAAAATAAGAAAATATTTTGTGCTGTGATTTGTTATTGCGTGTATTGTCCTGGCTAAGGGGCATAATGTCAGCGTAAACTAGAACGGCATTAATGAAATGTGTATGGAATAACAGTTGCGCTCTCTCCCTCGTTGAAACCAAGAAGCGTGAAGCTCAGAAATGTTATTACGGTATGTTACCGAATGAGTATAATGAATTGTATCTAGAGTTCTAGCGTTAAGTAGATATATTACTATTTAATGGTTAAGATGTTACGTTAATATAAATAAACATGCAGTAATTCCCTGCCATACAAATTAGTATAATGTACCTTGCACAGAAATGCAAGAACTGCTCCCGAATACTCTACACATTTGCTTGCACACACATATATGTAAATATGTATTACGTTTTGAACTAAAATGTATCCGAATTTAAAAAAAAAACCAACAAAAAAAAAAACACTGCGAAATCGAACTAGCGCTAAACAATTTTTAAATCTGTATAAAATGCTGTACAGAAGACACTAATAATAAAAATTCCACCGCAATCTCAAGAACATGTTCGCATTCGCTAAGTGCGTTAAGTAGCATCTAGGAGTAGCATAGTTGCTCTGTTATCAGCAGAAATTCTGTTAAAAGTGGATGGATCCTTAAGATGCTGCAAATGGCAATGACTGAGTGAGAGAGAAGCTGGTTATATATTTAATGTTGAATTAGGCCTCTCACCAACTGGTTATGTGATATCATGGCAGGAAGGAAGAAATTATCACTTTAATATTTCAGCCCCCATCCCCAACATATGAATAAAAAATATAAAAAATGGTCAGCTGCAATATTTAATGTAGTTATTGCGTGGTTACAAAATTCAATAACGTAGTTTCGGGTTAAGTCTCGCTGCGCGGTATCTTGGGGAAGTACCTATCACTGACCTATGCTTTGTAAATAAATTTGGTAAAGGAAATTGTGTGGAAATCGGCCATGTGCATTGTATGCGTATATATATATATATAT
>NC_068986.1:70208458-70223081 GCF_001194135.2 Octopus bimaculoides | reverse complement strand
TATATATATATATATATATATATATATATATATATATATATATGAAAGACGGAGGAATAGAATGTTTGTCTCCCCACCGCTTGACAACTTGTGTAGGTATGTTTACGCCATCGCATATAGCAGTTCATGTAAATGGATTCGATAGAATAAGTACTAGATGTATTGGACTAATTTGAATTTTAATTCAGGTGCGTATAGCTTACGCCTGCATATTTACATGCACTTGCACACACAACCCTGCTTATGTGTGAAAATAGGTTGACAGTTACGTGAAATGTTATTTGTCCACGAGAAAGATTGAAATATTATCTTTCCAGCAGATGCTGAAATCTACGATTGAAGTGTATTTTGTATAACCAATCAACCACAACATACTACTATTGTTTCTGTTACTCACCTGAAAGAAATGCTATGCAACGCCAAGTGTAACGATTCATAAGGTGTAGAAAGAAACTACTACGAGCCTGAATATTTATCTCTACAGTTTCAATGAAATCGCATCGTCTTTGGAGTTACGACAGTTAATGATTTAATCTGAGATATTTCTAGTTTTGTTTTTACTGATGGAACAACGACACCTGATTACCCTAATGAGCCGGAAGCATACAAAGGTGACTGTTGCTGATTTAGTTTCATGGCATAACTGCAATTGCATAGTGAGCTAAAAGTTTTTTTCCGGATTTGTTTAGAGCGATAGCATCGTAAAAAAACAGATATATGAAATGTTGAGACGTCTGGTGCTGTGAAATTTAAATATACATGAGCGTATTTGCGTTGTAATGAAACAATAAATCCTCAGAGGAAGATTATCATATATTAATACCCATTTTAAAAAGGGCAACGAGCTGGTAGAATCATTAGCCTGTCGAGCAAAATGCTTAGAATTTCGTTCGTCGTTAGGTTCTGAGTTCAAATTCCACTGAGGTCAACTTTACCTTTCGAGCACTGGGGTCGATGTAATTGACTTACTTTTGCCCTCAAATTGCTGGCCTTGCATAAAAATTTGAAACCTATATTCATTTCAAATAAGGCAATTTTAATATTTGTAAGAAATACAAGTTCCTTTAATTTCTGTCATGCAGCTGTTTTCCACTTTAAAAGGTTAAAATAACTTAAAACAACTATAGATTTACTGTTGAACATTCAAATATGTAGCACTTTTGAACAAGAAACACATTTTAGTATAAATTTCATACTGAAAAATATGCGTGTTTTAGAAAATAAATCCATATACTTGCAATACTTTCGCACATTAATAATAATTTGATATTTAAATTCAGACAAAAATTAACTTGATTCATTTTTCAATAAACCATCACATTTGCAGCTAGATATAAACTATTTCATTGAAGCACGCTTTGATATAGCTAATTCTTTCGTTGACAATCCATGAATACTTGAGTTTGTACCTTAGTATTATTTAGAAATTCATACAGATAATAGCACTAGACAAAATGCTGTACAATTTTTACTGTCGGCCTTCCAAGTTATGAGTTCTGATGCTACTGTGGTAGGATTTATTTCTTATTGCTCCAAGATCAATTCGTTATGAATCACTGTGCTATTTTAAATCAGTTATACACCATTCTATAAGAACTGAAGATTGTCTTAACAAGGGGAGATTAATTTAGCTACTCAATGAAATGCCGCCAAATAACTATAAGAAGTAGTTTTGTCATATAAAAGAACACACGATCATAGGTGTTTGCATTAACAAACGAAAGAAAAAAAAACAGGTTTAGGTGATAATCATGACGAAAATCCATCTCTAAACTGGGGCCTGAAATTATATTGGCGAGAGAAAATATTCCTCGGAAAGATGTACTGCATTATATTGTAGTGGGTCATGCTGTATCTTTAGCTGAGTAGTTAAGTTTTAGAAACTAGCGTTAAATGTCTTGGGTGGTGTGCTGCATCATGTACATAAAATATTCAAAGCAATTTTACTTATGACTGAAAAGTTATTTCGTTTTTAATTGCTACATAAATGAAAATATACCCTTCAAAAGTCAGCTTAAGTCAATTAAAAAAAAGTACAATTTTGTTATGAAATGAAACTGGATAATGTATAGACACTGCATATGAAACCTATATCAGTATACAGTGAGAGTGAATGGTTGCTTAATCACTAGTCAACCAAGATCCAGGAGCCAATAATCAAACGTGCTCCCGCTTATAACAATGCAATTTCTTTTTAGTTAAAATCATCCATTTTAAGACGATAGGATTAATTTAAGATTAGGCTGCTATTTCTAGATCGAGCAATTGCGTAAAGGCTCTGTTTGGTCGTGAGTTCTTGTGTAAATCTGTAAGCCTTTGCGAGTTAGTTTAGATGATAGTGATTATCACATTACATTTTTATCGTCACCCATTACCACTTCCAGAAACAATATTTCAAGTAGATACAACTTATATTACACCAACACAGTAACATGTTGATGTAGTAAAACTATCACGGTGCTGATGAATTAAGTAAACCATTGGAAAGGATGTAACATACAAAAACGGTTTTCTATTGATCTTCTGGGAGTTCTATTTTCCCTAATCTGATTATCACCTAAATTTTGCTGTAAACAATATTAAAAATATCTTATAATTACAGATGTAACTTGAAGTTAGTACAACACTCATGTACCTACAATAATTCGATTGGATAGAAAGTCCATATTTTAGGGGAAGGGTGGACAAACTTTTTAAGAAGGTAATGTAAAGTGATATGGTTTCGACTAGGCTTCACGAAATTTGTTTTACAGTGCTCGCTACTGTTATATTCCTACTATAATCAACTTCCTGGCAACAGATCTTTTCTCCTGACCAGGTTTCCACCACAGGTACGTTAGAATATCAAACTTTTTCAATATTAAAAAAGTATTAGTGTATCGGAAGATTACAAATGGAACAGTTTAACACGAAAACCTAATGCAATGATTAATCATTGTATACATTAAGCATAAGCGATATTTAACATCTACCGAACTGTAAAATCTTGTAAATAATAGTTTTTTTTTTAATCGATCGTTTTGAAAAAGTAGCTCGCTGTGTTAAATCAATTCTTGCTTAATATTTGGGTCAAGAAATTTGTTTAGAGACTAGGTGGTTTCGTGTTCGATTACATTGCGTAGAGCCTTGAGCAATGATCTATTGCTTCTGGTTTCACTGGCGAGCAAAATTTGGTAAATGGAAATTGCAGCGGTGTCGTTCTGATTCACGGTGGGTATGTTTAATTCCTCGTCCGGCTTAATACTACGACCTGACTGTTAACGGAGTCCAATGTCACAAGCATTAGGGCTAAATCCGATTAGAGAGTAACCTGTCAGTTACAGCGTCCAAGAGAAAAATCCCTCTGATTAGCCACTGAAAGTATTTGTAACATTGAATCAGAATGCTTGAACCATTACAAATAGTTGTTACAAGAATTAAACTATTTTTCCAATTAAATATACTACCTATTCAACTTTAGTTCTGTATATTTTCAACCTTAAAGATACGAATCATTCCTCCAGGGAATTTTGTTCATGCCAATAATTTCTGCCAGTATTTGCTAACTTATAATTTCTGCAAGTAAAGTATATTTCTTCACTAATCTCGGTGCCAATTATATTGGCACTCAAAATACTGGTTGGCAATATTTTTGGAATATAACAGAACAGAATTTCACTTTTATTCACAATACCCTATGCAACATTTAGCTAGTGTTGGACTGATATTGTTGATCTGATATTGAAGTTGAAATTTTCCCTATAGGATTTAAAAAAAAATCCTATAATCCTCTAGTAAATCAAACATTTGAATACTCTAAAGTACAGTGTAACGTTTACATTAATATTAAAACTCGGATGGAAAATGAAAAGATTATGATCTTTAAAACGTTTTGCAGCCCATATTTTCTGTGCTATTAGTTTTTAATTTTGCCACATATGAAGTAAATATATTTGTTACAGTAATTATTAAATACTTAGACTACAAATTCTGAAAGTTTTGAAAAATGTGCGGTAATGGATGTTTAAATGCTGTCACTTGCCTTGGAAACACTTGCTCGTTTTGGGTGATAGTATGCAAATTTACTATTGTTTCCAAACAACCATTAAAGAAATCTCTAGAAATGTTCTTCAGAATATGAAATACAATATATACCGAGATAAATACTAATTTATATCAGTGATCACTTAAAATTGTTAAATTCCTGTGCTTTAACTATTAAACAACAGGCATCAGTTGAGGTTTCGAATTTACTTGGATACTGCTAACAAAGGAAAATGAATATTTTCCAGAAATTTTCGACGAGATCATAAATTTTTATTGTACGAGACAAATATAGTTTTTGTACTCTTTTAAAGTGAAAATATATAAATTACCTTTAAGAGAAGGGGGTTATTGTTTATCGCCCATTTGGCACAGTTATGCAACCCTTTCCCGCTGTTTAAGGGTTAGACCAGATAAGTTTTAGATTTAAGACAAATGTGTGATGAGCTATAAAAATTCATTCTATAAATTTCACATCTAATTTGGAAATGAATATTAGAAGAAAAGAAAACAAAAAGAATCACCGTTTTCTCATACCACGAAAATATTTTGCGTGTTAATGTTTGCTCTGGTGTTTAAGAGCAAAATTGAAAACACTCGAAATCAACACTGAAAAGGTTTTCATTTACAAATTTATTCAAATAGAAAATGTATAAAACCTGGAGTTTCAACGTGTTCAGCTAGTAAAAGACAATATTCTTTCAAGAAGCTTCAACGAAGCCACCATTGAAGGATATTTTCTGATTAATTTCTTGAGGCTCTCAGAACTTGTCTCCCCTCTGTAGGGTGTAATAAAATAAGATTTGTGCATTTCATATATATAAAATGTTATTATATAATCCCTTAGAAAATTTTTATTATGGTTAAACCAGTCGTGCTTCTCAACTATCACACATTTCAATCTCATATTGCTCATTACAATTGCGTTGCGTTCTAACTGCTATAGAACGAATAAAAGACGGAAGCGTAACGTAGTAAAACAAGCTGACGTCATCTTAATTCCCGCTTAGTGCTAATCTAAATCACAAAAATCTATCCGTCACCACTAACGATAAATTTATAACGTCAATTACTTCACGCGAATAATTAATATTGTAGAATTCATTTTAACATTGATAAATATGTTACTTTAATTAAATCTACCGACGTTTCATTTATCACTATAAAGTTCAAAATTAAAAGCGGATTAGATACTACTTTCCCAATTTTACACAGCCATGATAAATTGCTTCTAATTTTTGGTGCTTTAGCAGTGTCGGTTTTAGCATTAGATTTATTCAAATCTCTTCCTACAAATAGACGGCAACTGGTGACAATATTTTGATCGACTCGTTCCTATGAAGTACAAAATATGCAAATATACTTATCAAGTGCATAGCCAGTGTTTTTCCAATGAAACTGAAGTTTTTAAGTATTTCAAGTTCATAACATACTAACAGAGAAACATTTCAAACTCAAGCAAATCGTATTTCAAATATTTTACATATTTCACGATATTCTTAAAATGCATTACATATGCTGGTGACATACTTAATGAGCGATTCTTTTGATAATTGTTCACAAATGTAACAGATTTTCTTTGTAACATCTTAAATTTCCTAAGAAACCAACAAGCAATTACAATAAATTCTTACCTACCAAGTTACTAAGCGACAAAGAACGCATTTTTGAAAGTCACTCCTATTGTAGAAGGCATTTGTGTTTGCTGCCCACTTATCTTCAATTTGTACACACTCACCTAGTTTTATTTTTTTATGTCAAATTATTTGTGATACAATTCTATATTTAAGAGATGAGGAATTATGTACATTATTTACATTCGATGGACATTTGTCCTCATCTTGTTTGTTGTTAACAAAACGTTTCGGCTGATATACCCTCCAGCATTCTTCAGGTGTCTTGGGGAAATTTCGAACCTGGGTTCTCATTCCTAGGGTATTTTTCGATATATGGCGTAGCGGTTAAGAGCGCGGGCTACTAACCAAGATTCCGAGTTCGATTCCAAGCAGTGACCTGAACAATAACGTCGAAAAATACCTTAGGAATGAGAACCCAGGTTCGAAATTTCCCCAAGAAGGCTGGAGGGTATATCAGCCGAAATGTTGTGTTGACAACAAACAAGAGGAGGACAAATATCCGTCAAATGTAAACAATGTAAATTATTTGTGATTTGACAAAGCTTTCGATCTGTTCTGGCACGAAAATGTTTTCACGTTGTCTGCCCATTAGATTCAATCTAGTCATTTCGTAGACCGAAAGTATCATTAGCCCATACCGTCACACAACGCCTTGCATTCTATCTGTCCTGTAATTGACCATCGTTTGGTTATACCTCCGCAATCTAAGTTGACATTCTTTGCAATCCTCGTACAGCTAAGACGTCTGGTAGAAGCTTTGGAAGCCATCCGTCGCTCGGTTCAAGACTGAAATAGTTCCATGAATAATGACCTTTAAGTCGTATAGGAACATCAAAACCTATCTTTCAACAAACGTTATAAATTTTTTTTATCTAACTTTACAGAATTTCCTAAATTATTCCATAGATTTGTATTATTTAACGTTACTTTAGCCTGAGATTCTAACTAAGACATTGTACTGTTCACATCTAGGACGGGGCAACTACCATAAATGAAAATATTTTCATTTAAGTTCATATCCAAAACAATTTGCTTATTTGGCAAATAGTCTCAATACACTTCGTCTCGTCTCGTTTTATAACCAGCTGTACTGTCTCCCAATGTACCCTCTAGTCCTATTGTATCACCTCACGCCACGCAAAAATTTTCAATTTTAACCGTTAACTTTTCCAGATCACTTTCTCTGCAAGCAGACCTATGTTTAAAAGGTAAATGCCTACAACCTCATTGTCAGCAACCCGAAGTAGTTATAATGGTCTTTGAATTAATTATGATAAATTCTATTTTCTTTCGTTTTCAGACTAAAATACGTTGCGCAGACACAGCTTAGCGAAACATTTAAATAAGTTTAAAACGAAGTAAAATGAGGAGTAATTATTTCTACAATTGCAATGATTAAAAAATTTTAATAGGAAGAGTTAGCGATATCTCTACAACACGCAGGCTCCTCAAAAGCGCATATCTCTGAAATTCCTTTTCTACGTTCGTCAGCTTTCAGTTATTCAAGAGGAATATAACAGTATCAATCTCACCTTTGTTTATAACTCGCTCAAAGATTAAACTTCACTTTTAAAAAAAGTTTTCACTTTAGAATAGTTTTAAAGAAATGAAATATTTTGAACTGATTTTTTTATTTCCAGGAGAGTCCCATCAACAATATTGGTAATTTAAATTCCCTATTTAAAACTAAAAAAAAAAGCTATTTAGCTGGAATCTAGTAATGTTCCCTTTTTAGGTTATTTACAAGCCAAATCTTCCATGTACAAAAGCTAAATAAAATATCTCCGCATCATATACTTACGGTGAAAATAATTTTCGATTTGGAGTAATTCAAATGAGTCAATTTAAACTAGCACTCTAGATTATCTTAACATAACCGGACCAAACAGTTATATGCTGATAAAATCTATAAAAAAAACGAAATACGTAGACTAAGATAAAAAACTACAGAATGTTGCACGGTAATGTATTAGAATTATGAAAGTGCAATGAGCATAAACATACAATTAAGAATACAATATATACTTAGAAAGTGAACAAGGCAAAACAACATGCGGTTACTGAACTTCAAATTTAATAGGATTTCGACAGGTCTTCATTGAATACAAACTTTTGGTTTAGGAAAGTTATTAGGACAAACATCATTCATATATCATTTATCAATAAAGTTGGTAAAACTTAAGGAGCCTTTTTGGGTATTGTATTTCCAAGACCATCGTAAAACCCTACAAGGGAATTAGGCATTGCCGAATCAACAATTTCGGTTGGTAACCTACCTCGAAGGTCTGGTTGTAATAAGCTTAGCAAATTAGTTTTGTTTGCATCTCCAGGAACTTTAATGCACACCAAAGCACATGGGTGATCGAAACCCCGAACAAAGTCTGCTATTGGTGGACATTTGGAATACTCAATACTCACTGCACAGGTAGCTATGAATTTATCGTTTTCCACATTGAATATAAGATCCACGAAATCTCTTGGGGATATGATATTTATTACTTCAGCCCCAGTGTACATTCGTGCTATTTTCAAATTAGGACTCAATACTTCAAGACACTCGATACCAGCCATTCTTTTATCCCATTGAAGGCGGAGAGAATCAGGTGACGGGTCTAAATATTGAAATACAGTATCAGGGGATGCTTCAATTATTCCCTCAGCTTTGTATAAATTACCATTAAATTCTGTTGATTTACGAGAAGATACAATAACATTTGGCTTATCCACAATAACTTTCCATCCATTTCCATCTTCCATATAATCTTCTACTGTAGAAAGTAATTTCTTGGCGAGGTTTTCGTAATCTTCCTTTGACATGGTGAAGAGCTGAAAATAATATACCGTTATATTATTTCATGAAAATTATCATTATAGCTTCTTTGTTTCTGAGAAGAATATAGTATTCATTAAAAACGGATTTTATTGCAATAAAGCAATAAAAAAAGTGTTATTGTAATAAGTTTAAATCATAACCGGTCAGAGAAAAAAATTACAGCATACAGAGAATTATTTTAGAATAAAAACTCTTTCTACTCATATACAGAAAAAGAAAAGCCCACTTGCGAAACTTACCTCAACAAAACCTATACTCGTTCACGTTCAAACTTTGCAAATGATCCGTTAAACGGCATTTATGCTTTATATATGTGTACACACAAACAAATGAGTGTGTGTATTTGTTTGAATTTGATTTTTAAAACGAGGTTGTCTAATATGTCACAACAAAGAACATTCTAAGCATTATTATTTTTGGATCAAACCATTCTGACAGTCAATTAATAACGAATGTTTTCGTTGATGGTCTCACCAATAATTTTTCACGAGATATACAGTTAATTTTTTTAAGCATTGCTATGGTGAGTACCACATTGATAGTAAAGACTTTCAAACTAAAATTTATATTTAATTAAACTGATTAAAGGTGTACGCAAAGGGAAATTCTTTCAGGATAGAATAATTAAGTTTTCAATTCTGTTTAAGTTACTGTGTTTTCTAATTTTTATAAACGAAATATGTGACAATAGTCACTAGAGATCCTTCAAATTGAATGGAAAACAAATTTCGGATAAGGATATTTCTCGATCTGTCGGAGAAAAAAGAAAAAACCGTATGCTAATTTTATTCTTTTATCTTTCATTTATTTCGGTCACTGGACTGCAGCAATGTAGGAATACCTCCTTGAAGAGTTTAGTCGAACAATTCCATCCCAGTGCTTATTTTTTAAAAGTCTGGTACTTATTCTAGCGGTTTTTGTTGCTAAACCGCTAAGTTACAGGATCTAAACAAATCATCACTGGTTGTCAAACGATGGTTGTTGTTTGTGGTGGTGGTAATGGAGAACACAAACACATGTACACACACACATGTATATACACATACGCGACAGGCTTCCACAATTTCTGCCTAAAAAATTCATTCATGAGGCATTGGTCGATCTGGGCTATAGCAGAGGACATTTACCCAACATTCCACGCAATGAGACAGAACCTGAAACCAAGTGGTTGCAAAGCGAACTTCTTAGCCACACAACCATGCCTCCACCTAATCTAAATTTAGTTGTAATTTTAGCAACCACCCGCAAAGCAAAAAAAAAAAACAAAAAAAACCCTAATATTTTTGGTAGGAAATTTTTGAGAGGACACATCAAGAATTTTTTGGTGGAGAGTTTTTTCTTGTTTTTCCAAATATTGTATTCTAGTATTAACAGATAGAATCGGAAAGAAGATACAACCACTGACGATTCTTAGTTGAAGATGAGTTATATTGGTTTCAAATTTTGGCACAAGGTCAGCAATTTCATGAGAGGGACCAAGTCGATTAAATCGACACCCGTGCCGCAACTGGTGTTTATTTGTCGACCCTGAAAGGATGAAAGACAAAGTCGACTTCGGCGGAATTTGAACTCAGAGCGTAAAGATGAACGAAATGCTCCTAAGCATTTTCCTCGACATGCTAACGATTCTGCCTGCTCACTAGCTTAAAGATGGGTTATAGTGATCAGTCGAAATATTTCTTTTTGATTCAAGTCATGTATGGGCACAGGCGTAGCTGTGTGGTAAGAATCTTGCTTCCCAATCACATGGTTCCGGGTTCAGTCCCACTGCGTGGCACCTTGGGCAGGTATCTTGTCCACAGTTCAAAGTAGCCGGCTACACAGACCACAAATTTGTGGATAGGATCCATAGGCAGGGCCCCGGGTATTGGAAGCCGAACGCGTCTTTCCCAGCTCGTCAAGCTTTCAGGTACCGGGTTAGCAAGCTAGTCCATCAGAAGTCGGCAGGCGCAATCGTCAACCGTTGGTGGATATCCCTGAAAAGGGCTATTAGAGTAGAGGCAGTAGGATTTTGTAAGAAACTAGCCTTAGAGGAATCTAGGATAGAGGGAGAGATAGTTAGGAAGGTAGATGAAGCGCTTAGGAGCAGTATTGCGACTGATGTGAAGGCGGCGAGATTGGCTCTTGATCAATTCTTCAATGTCAAGCACGAATGTTGCATTGTCAAAGCTAGGGCGCGTACTCTTAGACATAAGTCGATGGGCCCGGGTGGCAGAATTGTAACGTGGAAACAAAGCCACAATTCGGTCTTTGTTGCGCTGTGACGGACGTATGCTACACGAGCCCAAGTAGATGTGTACAGAATTTCAGCAGCACTTCACCGAACTGTTCGGGGTGCGCGGTGTGTCGGGGACGGAAGTGGATTTCACCTCCTACCTCGGTGGCATACTGCACTTTTCGGCCAAGGATGCGGAGCTCTGCGAAATGCCGATAACAGCCGGAGACACACGGGATGCCATGAAGGCCTGTACAAGAGAGAAGTTTCCGGGGTTGGATGGTCTATCTTTCGAGCTTTATCTTCATATGCCAGACTTGTTCGGTGATCTCTTGGTGGATGTCTATCACGACTGGCAGCAGAACGGGAGAATACCCACTGCTGTGAGTATTTGTTTCCACGTTACAATTCTGCCACCCGGGCCCATCGACTTATGTCTAAGAGTACGCGCCCTAGCTTTGACAATGCAACATTCGTGCTTGACATTGAAGAATTGATCAAGAGCCAATCTCGCCGCCTTCACATCAGTCGCAATACTGTTCCTAAGCGCTTCATCTACCTTCCTAACTATCTCTCCCTCTATCTCTCCTAACTATCTCTCCCTTTGATCAATTTATATCAATCAACAGTTTTTGACAGGGTCGACCATCAATACATGGAGGTTGTCCTCGCAGCGGCCGGCTTCGGTCCTGTTTTCAGAGGCTGGATCCCTGCAATGTATAACGGCATCTGTTCGGTGGTCAAAGTAAACGGCCATCTTTCAGAATCGTTTAGCATCTCTCACTCGGTCCGTAAAGAATGCACACTCTCTCCCTTTCTGTACGTGCTGGTTCTCGAGTCATTACTGAGGAAGTTGGATATTTCGAGGGACATCTCGCGTGATCTAGGAGGCAGAACTTTAGTGTCGGTTTATGAGGACGACGTCACCGTAATAGTGTCGGAAAGCTCGGAAATCGAGGTGATCGGTTTTACTTTAAGAGAGTACAAAGCGGTCACAGGAGCAAAAATTAACCAGGACAAGTCGGTGGACCTGCAACTCGTCATCTGGAGAGGCGGATCCATGCCAACCGACAGCGTGGTAGGGCACTGGACAGAAGGACCAGTTAAATTGCTCGGGGTCTGGTTTGGTTCGGACGTCTAAGTAGACAAAAACTGGGGGGAGGTGACGAGCAAGGTAGCCAATCTCACCCAGAAATGGACAGAGACGAAGTTGTCCCTGAAAGGTCGGGTGGAGGTGGTGAACGCGTACATCACTTCCCTAACTTACTACCGCCTGACAGCCGTCCATTGCCCTGCTTCATGGCTGACCAAACTGCAGCGCTTGCTCTCCCGCTTTCTGTGGAGGGGTCGTGTTCCACTCGTCAGACGGTCCATCTGCTGTCAACAGCCGCTCAGTGGAGAACTGGGTATGCCGTAGCTAATGATGCGCAGACACGCGCTGAAGCTGCAGCGTCTCCAGCATTTTCTTAACGGTGAACAGGTGTGGTTGCTGTTTGTCAAGCAGCATTTTCCGCAGCTCGTCTCAATGACAGAGCTACAGTCCTGCATCAAACATAAACCAAGAAAGGGTGCTTGGCACCTGGAGTGTCGGCAAGTGCTCACAGCTATCTGCAGGTCGGGTAACGCGGTCGGTGGAAGTTCTACTGTGGAGTTCTGTACGGGATTAGTGGTGGGCAAGAGCAGCGATGTCCTCGGGAAAACTCTGGGCGTCGGGAGGGATCAATTAACTGGTCATTTCCGGAGGACTTTCGGGCCGGAGCCTATGGATAACTTTAGAAATCCCTGGCCTGGCAGTGCTACCGGGGAGCTCTGCCGGTTCGAGACAAGCTCTGCAGACATAGAAGTGCTGTCAGACAGACCTGTCCGAGGTGTGTGCAGGGCGACGAATCCGTCCTGCACGCACTTGTCCAGTATCCGTGCATTACTGACTTGTGGAACTTTGTCGAACAGCTGTTATCACGTGTAGGACGGATTCGGTTATCAGCCGAGTCCATCATGAAGATCGCCCACCTCTTTCCTTTGGTCGGGAAGGAAAGGTAGTTTTCCTCTGTCTGGTGGCTATGACGAAGTAGGTATTGTGGTGGACGATATTGAAAGGACTGAATACAGATACTTACCTCTTCGACTTTTTCAAGTTCGACTTGAAAAGGAAAGTGAGAGTAGAGAGGGAAGTTCTATACCCCACACACCCAATAAATTTGTTGAAAGGTGTTCCCAGTTTTGTATTGTCCCTATTTGTTTTGTGTTCGGCCCTTGTGGCCAGTAAAGAAACGATTTTTGTTGTTATTATTATTATTATTATTATTATTATTATTATTATGAAAAGGAAGATGAGAGTAGAGAGGGAAGTGCTGTCTCATAGCAAATTCGTTGAAAGATGGGTGACTGTTGGAAGAATGGCCAGTATAAACGGACCAATTCTGAGAATACACCTATAGAAAAAAAAAAATGGAAAAAAAAAGAAAAAAAAAAGGTAATGTAAAAGGAGAAAGGGCTCTATACCCCTTTCTTATTTTTTCTGACCAGGCTCCCGTGGTTTTATGGGTTTTTCCACGTGTAACTTTTCCTTTTTCGAAGCGCCCCCCCCCCTTTGGGAGTTCTATTTGTTTATTTAGCTATTTATTTATCTATTTATTTGTTATATCTTTCTCCGTTTTCTTCCCTATTTAGACGAACTTTCCTACCTTTTCGGACAAAACCTTTTGTAACCTTCGTCCTGTCTTTGTCCTTATATGTTTTTAATTGATATTAGCCCTTGTGGCCAATAAAACGAATTAATTATTATTATTATTAAAGGCGGCGAGGTGGCAGAAACGTTAGCACGCCGGACGAAATGCCTAGCAGTATTTCGTCCGCCGCTACATTCTGAGTTCAAATTCGACTTTGCCTTTCATCTTTGTGGCAAAAATTTGAAATAATAATAATGGTAATAATAATAGTTATTAGTGTTGTTGTTGTTGCTCTGTGATAAGATTTAATGCACAATTATATTTTATAAACTTAGCTTTGAAACTGTAAACACATGTAAAAACAAATTCGCTTCGTATTTAGAAAAGAATAATGATTGACTTAGCATGGTGTTTCTCAGAAGGCAAGTACACATTACTGTTCGGCTTACAAAGAGAGCTTATAGTAAATAGCTATTTACATCAAGCTTATTTGTAAATAGCTATTTACATCAAGCACCAACCAAAACTTAACTGATATGGCCAGTATAATTTCCATTTTAAATTTCTAAAATCTTATCTACAGAATATAGACATCATATTCAACCAGTCTGTCCTACGGCTTTTCTGAGTTGTTTCGCGTCGTTCCTGCTTGTCAATCGATCTCTGATGATATCTTGAGCTTTAACTGAGCAATTGTTGCAGTAGTAATTTTGAAGCGATTCCTAGCGCATTCCATTTTGATCGAAGTGTTTACCGTCCCTCCACTCTTGTAGGAAAAGAAATCTATACTTTAATATGGCCGTATATTTTTCAATACATATGGGAATATGATATTATTTACTCATATAGTCTTCTTCATGTCTTAATTTTGAATGAAGTGCTTCAAGTTTATAGTAGAATGTTTCAAGATTACTTACATGGGTTCGAAATACATGTTGACTTGTTAATGTTTTTCTTTGTTTAAGAGTTTCAGCAAAAAACACCTATAATTATCACTAGGTTTCCGAATCTAATGACGATTCATTGAAGAATTGGTGACGTTTTTGCATTTCATTATGCCCGTAACGGAGGCACAATAGCCCAGTGGTTAGGGCAGCAGACTCGTGGTCATAGGATCGCGGTTTCGATTCCCAGACCGGGCGTTGTGAGTGTTTATTGAGCGAAAACACCTAAAGCTCCACGAGGCTCCAGCAGGGGATGGTGGCGAACCCTGCTGTACTCTTCCACTACAACTTTCTCTCACTTT
>NC_068986.1:70205825-70207961 GCF_001194135.2 Octopus bimaculoides | reverse complement strand
CATACATCGGAAATAAAAGAAGGGTGTAGACTTTTCACAGTAGAAGTGCTCAAAATACATCTAGCATATAAAATATTACTCAATCGTAGAAGCAAGTCCGTAATCTCTTGTAAATAGAAACTCAACATGCCCGTAGCGCTGTCTTCGCGATCTCAGTCGAGAATATTTCGCATCTTTAACGTCGGCAATGCTCTCTGTTCAAAATGACTTCAATTAATCCCCAATGTAGAAATAGTAAATTTCTAATTCAAGTTATTAGTTGAATTACTAAGACGGTTTACTGACAGTAGTTTATTAAGGGAGGTCTTTATTAATGAAATGACTCACAAAGAAGCTTTCTCTAAATCACTATCAGACATTTCTTATATCTTAGATTCATCTCATTGAACTTGTCAGGAAATTAAATCCTGGACAGGGCACTGATGTATTTGCTATTGATGGGCAAATTAAGTGTTTGCTATTGATGCTATTTGAATAATTTATAAAGATTTCAATAGTGTCATTGTTTACTACAGTAAATAGTTCTAGCAAAATACACATGCTAATAAGTCCGTAATTTCGCTTACGCGAATATTGGCATCAAATTGAAACGTAATGGTAACGTTATACAACATGAACTGTTGAATAATCTCTAAAATGCACGTACATTTTGGATAGGTGTCTGTGTGGCAAGAAATTTTCTTTGCAACCCCACGGCCTCGGGTTCAGTTTCACTGCATGGCACCTTGGGTAAGTGTCTTCTACTATAACCTCGGGCTGATCAAAACCTTGTGAATGGATTTAATAGACGGAAACCGAAAATAGTCCGCCGTGTATAATGCATATATATATATATATATATATATATATAACACTGACACTTCATTTTAACACATATATTTACCAAAATTACATTAAAATATCTTGAAATACTAAAGAGTGAATTTATTCAATAAAACCGCCGTTGGCTTCAACCATGGCCACTAGACGACTTCGGAATCTTCTGCAACTCTTCTGGCCGGTCTCCTTGTTTAAGTTGGTGAATGCTGCCATAACCCTTGCCTTCATTTCATCGTTGGTGTTACAAGGAGTTTTGTTGGTTTCTCGCTCAACTGCACCACACGCATAATAATCATGGGGGTTACAGTCTGAGGAGTTAGGCGGCCAGATGTTAGTGGTAATGTAGTCGCAGAAATTGTCTGGTGCTGTTTTTCTCACAGACGGTGTCCAACTGACCCTACTATACTGTGTTGTCGACAAAATAAAAACAAATAATGCACATACGCGAAATTAAAAACATGAAACATAAAATCGCACCCAACCTGTATATGTGCGTGTGTATGTGTGTGTGCATGTGTGTATGTGTGTGTGTGTTTGTATCTATGTTTATTCCACCAGTGGAGGCGCAATGGCCCAGTGGTTAGGGCAGCGGACTCGCGGTCATAGGATCACGATTTCGATTCCCAGACCGGGCATTGTGAGTGTTTATTGAGCGAAAACACCTAAAGCTCTACGAGGCTCCGACAGGGGATGGTAGCGAACCCTGCTGTACTCCTTCACCAAAACTTTCTCTCACTCGTTCTTCCTGTTTCTGTTGTACCTGTATTTCAAAGGGCCAGTCTTGTCACACTGTGTCACGCCGAATATCCCCGAGAACTACGTTAAGGGTACACGTGTCTGTGGAGTGCTCAGCCACTTGCACGTTAATCTCACGAGCAGGCTGTTCCGTTGATCGGATCAACTGGAACCCTCGTCATCGTAAGCGACGGAGTGCCAACATTATTCCACCAACTGGTGTTGGTGTGATTACACCCCCATAACTTAGCGGTTCGGCAAATGAAAGTACTAGAATAAGCACTAAGCTTTAAAAAGAGGTGCTCCAGCATGGCTGCAGTCAAATTACTGAAACAATAAAAGAATTAAAAAATACACACACCCGCATATATGAAATCAAAATAAGTAACAGGGTTTCAAGTATTTAAATTGATGTAATGAATGCATTGTTCAATTAAACGGAATCGCTTGAAACGGTCGTACTGCATTACTACTTGAAATCTTGTTACTTGTTTTGATTTTATTCGCCTTACTTCGAGCTGTGCGGATAATGCCAGACTGACTTGGTGCTTCAACTTAAGTATCTAATTCAACTGAATCTTA
>NC_068986.1:70203102-70205487 GCF_001194135.2 Octopus bimaculoides | reverse complement strand
GTGTGTGTGTGTGTGTGTGTGTGTGTGCGTGCGTGTGTGTGTGTGTGCGTGTGTGTGTGTGTGTGTGTGAATGTGCGTGTGTGTGTGTTTGTGTGTGTGAGAGCAGATAAAAAAAGTGAGGTGAGAAAATAGAGGTTTATTATATTTGTCTACAATATTGATAGTCATATAATAAATGTTATATCAATATTAACACACATATCAAATATACATATACATGGATATATGTGCGTGCGTATACCCATACATAGAAGGGGCTGATATAGGAACCAACAGATTAATCCTGAGAACGATTCATGATAGTTAAAAACATCACCTCTACCATAGAGAATATGCTTAACAGGCAATAGATGTATACTGCATGTTGCAATTTATGATTTACATTAAAGGAGCAATGTGCTGATATATCTCAGACAACGTGGTTTTGGTATAGTAAAGGTAATCTGTGGATAGCCTTGTTACTAGTTGTTAGGTTCACGCGGGCGCTTTCGGATCAAAGTTCCTTCTTCAGATCTTCTTTACAGTAGCCTTTAAGGAAAAGATACATGGCCCAGCGAGACTGGTGAGGATAATGTACTGGTATATCTCAGGCTACATAATTATGGTATAATGTAGGTAATCAGTGGATTTGTGAATTGTTTCAGAAACATTTTTTTCGAGGTTTTTTTTTTTTTAAGTTTGTGAAGCTTTTAAAGCTAAGCTTTTAAAAAACATTTTCTTTAAGCAATTGTTTCTTTAAGCGGTGTTTTGAGATTTCTTCTCTTGTCTTGTTCTTTACTGCTTCTAACTTCTTTTAACTCCTCTTAACTTCCTTTAATTTATTCAATTGCAGTATTTCATCCACCCCTTTACCTTCCTAACCTTTCGTACTAATGGTGTTATCCAGTTATCTTTCTTTTAAGAGAGCAACGTCCATAGAACAGTACAAATTCAGAGGAAGAAGCAGTAAATAAAAACAGTAAAAAAAAAAAAAGCAAAAAGCATACCCAAATTCCAAATAAACAGAAAAATATAAAAGTAAACAATAAAAGAGGTTTATCAAAGAAGATGTTGTCGAAGAAAGATATGGGTACTAAGATATAAATATTTTCCAAAGGTTAGGCTGACCAATCTAGTATTAATTTAGGGTGAATAAATAAATATATAAATAAATAACATCAATAAATAACATTAATAATGAAAAGTTATGTGGTCAGAAGGAAGAGTGGAACATAAAAGGTGAACAAAATAAGGCTTAAAAAAAGATTAGAGACAGGAAGCGGAGCATGAGTTGTAGAAATTTTACGCTCCGCTGGTTTTGAGGAATGGCAGCGTATTTTCAAGAACATTGATATGGCAACCACTTCAAATGTATTCCCATTATGTGAACTATCGCAAGCACATTAGCACTCACACTAATACATTTATATGTGAGTATTAGCAAGAACATTCATATGCATTTATACATACCCACGTTCGAGCACACATTCACATATACACATACGCAAGCACATACACACACACAGACAGTCAGACACACACACACACGCATACACACACTCACACACGCACTCACACGCACACGCACACACACACACACACACACACACACACACACACACACACACACACACACTTATGGTTCAAATGTGCAAAAACAAAGGACAGAGACAGGTGAAGAAACAACAAAATGTATTAGTTTGACACTCAGCAAAAATTAAAAAAGTCTTTGATAATTCGAGCCTACGCTCTTCGACAGAAAGGAATTAGGAGAGAAAGCACAAAGAAAAGAAAACAGAGAGAGGAAATAAATGTGTCTGGATTAAATGTTACCCATCATATGATGTGTAATTTTGAAAATATACTTTTACTATCATGAATAATACAAAAAAATATGGAGTAAATGCAATAATTATAATTTAAATTTTATTAAATTTCTCGGTGCTTATAAAAAAATTGAATTGAATAGTAATTTTCCAGAGAAAAAAAATTATTAACTTAAAATAAAATGAAATAAAACTATTAAAAATGTAAAACAGAAAATTGAAAATAAAATTATTCTGCCTCTTGATTTCATATTAAGGATGTTCACACATACATACTGACTCTCTGTCAGTTTGTCTGTCTAGCTTTCTGTAAGTTTGTCTATCTGTTTGGCTAGCGGCCTCTCTCTCACTTTCTTTCTTTCTCTCTTTCTCTCTCTGTACACACACACACACACACACACATATATGTACTCCATCTCATTCTCCGTTGCCGTAATTCCTTTTTGCACTATCTCTCTCTCTCTCTCTCTCTCTCTCTCTCGCGCGCGCGCGCGAGCGGGTGCGTAGCGTTCATGTACTCATTATCTCTCAAGTGTAGCTTGTGCACTTGTCCTGCACCTCTTATGTCAACTCTCTCTGT
>NC_068986.1:70194360-70202229 GCF_001194135.2 Octopus bimaculoides | reverse complement strand
ATATATATATATATACATATACACGCACACATTTATGTATATACATATATCGTTTATATATATATGCGTGTTTTGTGTGTGTTTTGTTTGCTGTGTGTATATGTGTTTGCGCGTGTGCGTGTATGTGCATGCGTGTAAAAGTATATGTAATTTCGTAATACGGCCATCATATCACCTTTAATCTCCTTAAATTAGCCAGTTGTAGCGAAATTAAATTCAGTTTCATTGGTAGAATTCCTCATAGGTCATACAATTAGAATAGAGAAAGAATTTCGAAATTTGATTCTGATATGAGTAACGATCACTATCGTGTTTATGAAAACTTACTTTGTTGTTGTTGTAGAGAGAGAGAGAGAGAGAGAGAGAGAGAGAGAGAGAGAGAGAGAGAGAGAGACTCACCAGCATGAAGACGTGCATAGAAATATATAGTTCAGTACGAACTTATTGATACATTTATTTACATCAGAAAAGTATGAATAGCTGATTGACTCTCTACTGACGTTGGAATGTGCAGTAGAATGTAGCCATATCTCAAAGATTAGATATGTTTAAAACAAATGAGTAATGATATCTCCGATAAATAATAACAACAAGCATTGCAATAACTAATGTACAGGTTGCCTGATTAAGTAATAACAAATTACAAATCTACACTAATTAGTTTCCATAGAAATACAATAATATGGACGGCAACTGTAGACATGAAGGCACGTAATAAGAACGCTAGTTAATGAAGTTGACGACTATAAGTAGAGTTAAGCACAACAAAATTAACTTGGTCTTATTGTAATCCAACGTCTGCGACAAGACTTGATTGGAATTGTTGTTTACGTTCTTTCTGCCAGGAGCTGTAACCCTCTGATTAGTTGACCGGATACGATATCTGACAAGTAGTTTTCAACTGATTCTATGCTCAATACCCATGTCATATTAATCAGGTAATGAAAAAATAAGAAAAATTGCTATAACATTATGGACAATTATCAAGGTTGTTATCGTTGTTATTCTGATCTTAACAAAAGAACGATTCAATACAGATTAACTTGTTGACTGCAACTTGGAAAATTCATAGCAGAATCGATTCTCAAATTGTATCTTATTGGTTATTACGTGATTGTTTCTCCTTCTGATGAAACAATAGGAATATCATCATTATCGTCTTCTTCTTCTTCTTCTTCTTCTTCTTCTTCTTTCTTTCTTTCTTTCTTTCTTTCTTTCTTTCTTTCTTTCTTTCTTTCTTTCTTTCTTTCTTTCTTTCTTTTTCTTTGCATAACAACACAGAAATGGATATGTTTATTTCTGCTAGACCGTCAGGTGCGTGTGTTCTCGTTCTTGAATTTGTTTGTATATGTGAGAGAGGACATATATGTCAACAAGAGAAATCTGAATTATATATTCCTAGCGTATAGTTGGACTTCGAACATATATACCATGTATGTATGTATGTATGTACGTATGTATGCATGTATGTATGTATGTGTGTGTGCTTCAGAAATACTTGTCATGAACACAACATTCCAGTTGATTTAAACTGAAGCACAATAATGCTTTCTACTATAGGCACAAGGCCTGAATTTTTTTAGGGGATGGGAAAAGTCGATCACATTAACCCCGGTGCCCAACTGGTACTTATTTCATCGACCCCGAAAAGATGAAAGGCAAACTCGACCTCGGTGGAATTTGAACTCAGAACGCAGCGACGAGCGAAACACCGCTAAGCATTTCGCCCAGAGTGTTAACGATTCTGCCAGCTCGCCGCCTTAAACTGAAACAATAATAGAAAGCGCTCAATAAATCTCTTTATCTTCTACTTGTTTCAGTCATTGGACCGGAGCCATGCTGAGGCACTGCCATGAAGGGTCTAGTCGAACAAATCGACCCCACTACTTATTTGAAAGTCTGGTACTTATTGTATCAGTTAATTTTGTTGAAATGCTAAGTTATTGGGACGTACACCATCCATCACCAGCTGTCAAGCATTGGTGGAGTACAAATACAACGCATGCACACACACACGCATGTATACACACACACGCATGTATACACACACACGCATGTATACACACACACGCGCACACACGCACGCATGCACACACACAAACACACACGCACGCACACACACACATACACACACACACGCACACATACATGAAGGGCTATTTTCAGTTTCCGTCTACCAAAGCCACTCACAAGGCTTTGGTAAGCTCGAGGCTATAGTAGTAGACACCTACCGAAGGTGCTACGCAGTAGGACTGAACTGAAGACCACATTGTTGGGAAGCAAATGTCTTAAACATACAACCACATCTGCACCTAAATAGCAAACAATTCTTTAACATAATTTAAAAATGCGACATTATTCTACATCTTAACCTTGGAAAAAGTTAGGAAAATAAGACAAATGCAGTTTAAGTAAATACATGTGAAAATGTCTCTTTAATTCAGGAACATGTCCTGCTTCTGCAAATCGATCTCACGTCTAAATTCAACAAATGTAATCACAATGCGATTTTTCATTAGTCATTGTTTTGAATGAATCGTGATACGAATTGAACGAAATGAATAAAAAAATAATTTAGACTTGACCATCTCTTTGTTAAGGTAAAGTTATCCCCAAAGAACTCAACTGCGCAGTATAAAACTGATATAGATATGATTTCGTAATTTAGGCTTTAGACTTAAGTGTGTTGGGCAGTTACACATTCTTATCGATCTAATCTCAATCCGAATATCACAAGTTAATACTAAGTTAGGATGTAGAACAGATGTATACATTTAACAGTAGTTGGGCCAAATGCATATGAAAATAACAATCAACCTATTTACGCTTCTGTGTGTCTGTCTGTACCCTAAGATGGCCGCAGTCCAATAACTGAAACAAGTAAAAGATATATGCATACATGCATGCATACATACATACACATACATACATATACATATACACACACACGTACACAGCAGCTACAACTGCAAGAACGACAGCTGAAGCAACAACGCAGCTACAGCCGCAAGAACAACAGCACAAATAACAACAACAACAACAACAACAACAACTACAACAACAGTTACTATTACAGCAAAAAATGCTGCAATTAATGAATAGTAAGTCGTCAGGAAATGCTGAAAAAATGTTCCCGCCAGATTATGTTGCGAACTTGAGTTCAAGTACGAATCAGACGAAGGAGGAGCTACTTTCGAGGCTTACTATAGAAGATACGAACAAATCTTCAATAAAGAGTGCAAAGATTGGGACAACGCGTTTGATCTTAAGAAAACTGGCAGCAGGAGAACATGAGCGTTACATCAATTACGGACTCCTGAAAAAAACCTTCTGACATAAACCTTAAAAACACAATAGACATATTGTGTAAAATTTTTAGTGAAGAAATCTCGTTCGTCAATACACGTTGAAATTGTTTGAACCTAGAAAAGAATAATGTGGAGGACTACATCTCATATGTTGGTAGAGTTAACAGGAAACGTGAAAAGTTCAAGCTGGACGAATTAACGTCAGATATGTTCAAGTGCCCGATATTTATTCAGGGACTAACTGCAGAAACAGACGCAGAAGTAAGAACAAGAATTCTCGCCAAGCTGGAACAAAACCAGGCTATAACCTTACACCAAGTATGAGAAGAGTGTGAAAGAATAGTAAATTTAAGATACGATAGAGAAAATTGAACATAAAGATTGCTCCCAAGTGAAACAAGTGCGAAATAGGCAGAATAGAAATCAAGTGTGTACTAAAATACAGTACAAATAGGACAAAAGTCAGGGAAAAAAAATCCATGTTTGCATGTGGAGGTCTACACCTGAGCAAAAAATGTCCATTTAAGAAAGCACACTGTTTCTGTTGTGGAAAAATTGGACCGTAAAAGCACACAGTAAAACCAAAATGACAAAACGCTGGAACAAAGGAAAAAGAATAAACAAGATGTCGTCGAAAGAAAATGGTAATATAACAAAGAGGAAATTTGTGAATGTGCAACTTAAATAGAAGATTAAAAATGCAGTTAGACACTGGAAGTGATATTACCATTGTAAATAAGAAACTTGGAAGTATTCCAGTAAGCCGAAATTAATTAAATCTACAAAAGCCGCACATAGTGTTATGGGCAAAAGACTGTATTTTGTTGGTGAATTTATGTGTAATGTTACATTTCGTGACCAAATGGAAACGGCAAAAATATGTGCTAAAAAGTTCACTTAATATATTCTCACCGAGTGAATGGAAGTGTTCAAATTGTGGAATACGCCCATAAGTGTTTTGTGTGGGAATATAGTCGGTTCAGTCGAAGGTGCGAATGCGTCTGAGGAATTGAAACAAAAAAATAAAACATTTATTTTCAGATATCTTCTACGAGGAACTGGGTTTCTGCACAAAAGCAAATGCAAAAATTGCAGTAAAACAAGGTGCAACACCTGTATTAAAGCCAAAACCGAATGTACTGTTCGCGGCAATAGAGCAGGTAAACAAGGAACTTGAAAGACTTGAAAGTTTAGGAATAATCGAGAAGACGGACCACTCAGACTGGGCAGCATCTACGGCCTACGTAAAAATGAAAAGCAACAAGTTAAGAGTTTGTGCAGATTTTTCAAGAGGGTTGGATGATTGCTTAATCTCACATGACTACCAATTGCTGAGTCCTGAGGAAGTGTTTGCAAAATTGAATGGAGGGAAATTCTTCTCAAAATTAGACCTCTCGGAAGCATATCGACAAATTCAAGTAGAAGAAATACTTATTAACCATTAATACACACCATGGCTCATTTAAAATTAAGCGGCTTCTCTTCAGCAAGTAATAGATACAATGCTTGGTGACTGATTTTGCTATCGCCTATTTGGACGATGTTCTAATGAAAAGTGAATCACATTAGCAACACGTAGAACACGTTAAAAGAGTATTCGAGATTAGAGAATACGGGTTCAAGTTAACGGAAGAAAAATGCGAGAATCTTTTTTTATGAAAAAATTAAATACTTGGGACAGATAATTGATAAGAACGGACGAAAACCGGATCCAAAAAAAAAAAAAAAAAAAAAAATCTGCTCACGCCGAATAATGTAACTATGCTACAAGCATTCATAAAAAAAAAACTAACCTCCTCAACTGCGACAAATTTTTTACAAGAGCTGTTTGCGAAATTTGGCATCACAAACGCGATAGTGTCTGACACGTGGACACAATACTACGTATTTATTAAATTACTATACATATACAGGCGCAGGAGTGGCTGTGTGGTAAATAGTTTGTTTAACAACCACATGGTTCCGGGTTCAGTCCTACTGTGTGGCACCTTGGGCGAGTGTCTTCTACTATAGCCTCGGGTATGTGTATCTCTCGCTCTGCGTGATTACTATTTTAACTGTGTTCATTGTGTTAAATCATGAATAGGAGAGGCTGTGTGAATCACGTAGACAACTTTGGTTATGTGAGCCAATCAATCATGTCTCTGATTGTTACTTTTGCATGACTAATAATTAATGGTTTCTCAAAGAAGACCAAAGCAGAAATTGTGTATGCAGGTTGTAAGTCGTCTCTAAAACTGATCCCACATGACTTCGAGAACCCTTTCCCAGTTTCCCCTCTCACAGGCTTTTTGACACGACGACACACGATGAACCCCCTGACTCTCCTATCGACGAAGAGTACGCAGTTGATTCTAAGAAAAATGAGCCAGTCTAGTTTATTCAAGAAGATTTGAACGATTTAGTAAGAGACCCAGCATTGCCAAAGGAGAGGGCAGAGGTTTTGGGATCCAAACTACAACAACGGAATCTTCAACAGCAAGGTACGAAATTTCCTTTTTCCGTTCTCGCCATAAAGGCTTATCTGTCTTTTTCAGGCAAGAAAATAATGCTTGTTTCTGTACTGACCTTAATGCAAAAACTAGGACACGCGCCTGTGGCTAACGAATGGAGATTGTTTACAGACTCGAGTAAGGTTAGCTTCAAAGCTGTGGTGTCACATAATGGTAATGAAAATCCTTCCATTCCTGTGCGTCATGTTGTCGGTATGGAAGAAACTTTTGAATCGATGGAACTCATTCTGAAAGGAGTTAATCACTCAGTTCATAAGTGGAATATTTGTGGTGATTTAAAGGTGATTTCCCTCCTCCTGGGACTGCAGCTGGGATATACAAAAAAATATGTGCTTCTTGTGTGTTTGGAACAGCCGCAACGACAGCAATCATTACACTGTAAAAGACTGGCTTAAAAGAGATGGTCGGTACAACGTGCAGCATATGCCACTGGTAGACCCGCAAAAAGCTCTTCCTTCCATCCCTTCACATCAAACTCGGCCTCATGAAAAACTTCGTAAAAACAATGACACACAATGGTTGTGGCTTCCAGTACCTAAAAGTAGAATTTGGTGCAGAGAAAAGCGACGCAAAACTGAAAGCAGGCATTTTCATTGGACCCGAAATCAGATAATTGATATCTGATAGCAAATTCAGAGGTAAACTGAATCCAGTTGAGCTGACGGCATGAGATTAATTCGTGTTAGTTGTACAGAACTTGGAAATCATAGCGCTTAATTTAATAAACAACATGCTAACAGCGTTTGAAAGAATGGGATGCCGAATGTCTTTTAAAATGCACTTTTTCCATTTTCATCTCGATTTTTTCCAACGAATCTTGGTGTCCTTAGTGATGAGCATGGGGAGAAGTTCCATCAGGACATATCTGAGGTGGAAACGAGGTATCAAGGCCGGTTCAATCCACACATGATGGGTGACTACTGCTGGTTCCTACAACGGGAGACCAGCACGACGCATAAGCGCAAGAGCAAGTGTCTCAAACTTTTCTGAGCTGAGCATATAAAAAATAAGGTGAGTATTCCCTTAACATAAATATACTATGTACTATTATATTAAAATACTATTTGCCTTGAACATAAATTAACTATATGCATTACTAATATACTATTATAATAATCATTTACCTTGAACGTAACTATTCCTGATTCTAATATAGTATTAATATATAATTATGCGCATAGCTCAAAATCCTGACGTGCTACAGCAATTCTGAGTTCATATTCGGAATCAGCGTACTCGATTTAGTTTAGTACAGCACCATTTGTCTGGGTAGCAGACAATAAATCTTTTTTTCTTGCCCAGTGACGGCTGCTGTCGTCATATAGACCTTCTTGACCAGAAAATAATTTTTTTTCGAGCATATGACAAGCTTAATAATAATAATTTAGTTGGAAAATATGGCGGCGAGTTGGTAGAATCGTTAGTACGCCGGGCAAAATGCTTAGCAGTATTTCGTCCGTCTTTACTTTCTGAACTCAACTTCTGCCGAGCTCGACTTTGTTTTTCATCCTTTCGGGGTCGATAAAATAAGTACCAGTCGAGTACTGGGGTCGATCTAATCGACTTGTCCATCCTTCGAAACTACTGGCTTTGTGCCAAGATGTGAAACCAATAATTTAGTTGGGAAATGAGGAAACTTTCAATTAAACAACGCTGTCTCTTACAGATGCAAGCAAAGTTGTGCCTGCGGAACAAGGAACTTCCTTTCTATCTCTGTCATTAAAAATGGGTTGCTTACATTCTCAAATACTTCAGAACTCTGTGAAAGAACTGAACTGCTTTGATCTAGCTATATGCACTCAGAAACACACACATGAAAAGTCTTTCTTTACTAGTCACTTTTTCATATCCATAAATATAAAATGACTCCTCCTTTTCTTCAAAAACAATCACTTGCTCGTACGACACTCAAAAATCCCTTTATTATATATGTACTGGTTGTACGTGTGTTTTTTGTATACATGAATTTACATAGATACATATATGTATGTGTGTTGGTATATGTATGCGTGTATGTATGTATGTGTATATATATATATATATATATA
>NC_068986.1:70189358-70194022 GCF_001194135.2 Octopus bimaculoides | reverse complement strand
ATGAAGAGATCGTCATCGACACATATATCTATGTTTATGTTTTCATGCATTCGTGTAATATTTCTGATATTGGGATAGTGTATGTCTGGATCTAATAGGCGAAGCGAAATTATAATAATCTAGTTATTTACGTTTCGGTAATTAAAGTGTTTATACAGTATATACTTTCATTTCGATGATAAAATATTTCTTCTTAGTTAATTGAGTTTTAACTGTTTATTTATCTGGAGTTATGAATATAGCGGAAAAATTTGAGGTGTTGAGTTTCTATTTACAAGAGATTACGGACTTGCTTCTACGATTGAGTAATATTTTATATGCTAGATGTATTTTGAGCACTTCTACTGTGAAAAGTCTACACCCTTCTTTTATTTCCGATGTATGCGACAGCTGTTGAGGTGGTGCTCCATTGCATTCTCTAACCAATGCCTTTAGATATTAGACACAAAATATATTCTGCTAGCGAAGATGCATTACATAATTTTCTGTTAATAAAAGTATGTCAATGCACAGATAACCTGCTCTTAAATATATTTCATGTGTATTAAAAGTATGTCTAAGCGCAGTATATTTGATTACACTCGATTAATTATTGTTGGCACTCCGTCTCTTACGACGTCGAGGGTTCCAGTTGATCCGATCAACGGAACAGCCTGTTCGTGAAATTAACGTGCAAGTGGCTGAGCACTCCACAGACACGTGTACCCTTAACGTAGTTCTCGGGGATATTCAGCGTGACGCAGTGTGACAAGGCTGACCCTTTAAATTACAGGCGCAACAGGAAGAAAGAGTGAGAGAAAGTTGTGGTGGAAGAGTACAGCAGGGTTCGCCACCATCCCCTGCCGGAGCCTCGTGGAGCTTTTAGGTGTTTTCACTCAATAAACACTCACAACGCCCGGTCTGGGAATCGAAACCGCGATCCTATGACCGCGAGTCCGATGCCCTAACCACTGGGCCATTGCGCCTCCCGATTAATTATGTGTAACTCGATATGAAGATTTTCAAGAGTTTTGGCACTAATACATATATAAACTTAATAAAACAATGATATTATCGTGGTCATTTTCAAAAACATATCTAATTGCTTCCCGTTAACAATTACATTTTACTGCTGACAAACAGAAATTTAGAAGTAATTTCAATATATTGAATCAGTTCAATGCATGTATTAAGCTCTGGGTCTGAGTCTAAAGCTCTGGGTCTAAAAATATTCTAACTCTTTGAGTTCTGTCCCGTAATTCCAATTTTACCACATTCTCGAAAGGAGCTGATTCGCCTAATCTTCGAGAATAACTTTGAATATATTCAGTCCGTCTTCTTTGTGATTAGAACCTTACTCTTTTGGCAATTATCAACTTCTTGACAAAAAGCAGATGACATTATTGCAGATCTTATGTAGCTAAAATTCATTACTTCTAGTTCTGAAGATTCCTCTATTACGACAATTAATATTAGCGATAGCATAGGGGAAGAAATATGAGTAATATTCTACGACAAATAAGAGAGAAAAAAAAAACTAAATATAAATAAACTAAATATGATATGTAATAGCGATTGGAGGAGCTCTAGGTAAACAAGATAGCTGCAGAAGAAAAATAATGAATTTTATCGTTGCTTTGTTAAACATTCCATTTACGGAATATAATAGCTTCAAGTATGTCGTTTTTATCGAATATACTATATTCTTCGACAGGAACTTGAAATACATCAGAAACATCGAATATTTTTTGCATGGCTTAGCTTTGCCTGGCTTCCTTTACGCTTAGTAGGCATAGAATTTAGGTAACTGTTCAAAAGTAAGTCTTCTTTCACAGAGATACAAAATTATATGTTATATATCCATATCCATCTATCTATCTATCTATCTGTCTGTCTGTCTATCTGTCTGTCTGTCTGTCTGTCTGTCTACTTGCTTGTCTGTTTGTCTGTCTGTCTGCCTATCTAGACACATTTATATATACAGATACACATATCTATATATGTGTAAATGCATATAGACATACATGCATATGTACAGACATACGGAGAGAAAGAAAGAGAAGGTTAGTGAGTGATAGGAGAGAGAGAGTTTGCAATATTCCATTAGAATAAAGCAGACTCCGGACTACGAATTAAGCGAGGCACAGAGTAATTAATTAATGTGGTAAGATGGTGACTGAAACAGGTTTAAATTTGCTTAAATTCTTTCGAAGAATTTTAAGCAGTAAAAGAAGAGCGGTTTACAAATCTAATATACGCTTGTTTTTGTGTAAACCACTGAAGGAAAGTGAAATGGAAATCACGAAATTAGAAGGAATTGCTCGTGCAACGGCATGAGTTGTTATTTAGTGGACAATAGTACATTCTCAATTTTTTCTTTTTTGTTCTACTTGCTGAGTCTGAGTGCCACTGAGCCTGAGTGTAACTGAGTCTAAGTGTCGCTGAGTCTAAGTGTCGCTGAGTCTGAGTGTCGCTGAGTCTGAGTGACGCTCATGACTTTGATATGTCTTCCAAGATAGGTTAGATTGATGCTGTTAATGTTCCGTTTAACTGTTGTTGTTGAAGGTTAACACCAGCAAGAAATACAACAGAGGCGAGAAGATTCCAGAAGGCTTAATGTCTGGGGATGAAGGATTTGGTAAAGTGAGCAGTGCGGGAAAAGAATGTGGACGTGCCAACGGTAGAAGAAGTGGAGTGGAAAGCGAATCAATTGTGCCTGAGTGGTAGAGCTACGAGACCAAGCAAATCCGAGGCGCAGAGGCTGTTGTAGTAGCGATAGAAAGGACAAAGAGATGAGACAGCATAGGTCAGAGGCTGCAGTAAGTCCGTTAATGATGAAAATCCAATAAGCCGAGTGGCCCATCTCTTAATGCGACCAAAGTGCTACTGTTGTTACTGTTGTTAGCAGCATCACACTCCCAGATGTAGGGATAGCGCCATAGTGGAGTGTCAGCAGCTGTTGGGGAGTGAAATGTCTTCTGACTTTAAAAAGGACTAGCCTGTGGGCTCCTGTCCTAGATATGTTAAAGATATGCTTTCACCAGGAGAGATCTTCAGTTATAGTGCGACTCAGTATTTGGAGTGCGACTCAGTATTTGCTTAGAACAATAACATTGTTTTCATCAAACTTCTTTGAAGTAAGATTCTACTGATGAATAACATAAATGAGTAGCAGGACTGGCTCTGTGGAAGTTGTACAGGTGGCCACTGTGGAAAGATAGATTCAAGGTGATGTATAACGTCATAGTTCATGGTTTTCTCATTGCCTTGGCGATGTTACAAATAAGAACAATGGGGCAATAAGCTGGCTGAGTTGGAAGGTTGTCTTTCTTTGTAATAAGACACACTGAAGCGTAATTTCAGATTTCAAGGTACATCTTCATAGAGAGTAAAAGATTTAAGATTTCAGTAGGTGTAGGAGCAAGTACTGATGTGCGAACTTTAAGTATCCATTAAACAATAGCTCATACCGTTACACAGGCAACTATATAATTTCATCATTTATCTTTTATTTCTGCTTGACTAGTAGACCATTTATTTTCTACTACTTGAAAATGTTTAGAATGAATGAAACGAGTAACAGACCCGTTTGAGTCATCACTTCAACCAAAATAATATACATGTGTATGCGTTTCTGAGTGCGCGCGCACATGTGCATTTGTGCTAATATCGTAATGTTGATTACTTTAAAGGCAATGCGATTGCTTGCATTATCATATTGCCCTATCTTACCTTTTATATTTAACAGATATAATATTAGAGAGAGAACAGCAGAAGAAATAGAATATTATATGGAAAATAAAGCTAAATATAAACTAAACAAAGAAAATAAAGTATGCAATATAAATTGGATGAAATTGAGGTAAACAAGATAGCTGTGCAAAAAATATAATGAACTTTCTCATTGCTTTGTCAAACATTCCATTCACAGAGCATTATAGCTTCAAGTATGTCGTTTTTATTAGAAATATTACATTTTTCGACAGGAACTTAATACTATCTCATAAACACATTGAAAATTATTTGTATGGCTTGGCTTTGCCTGGCTTCCTTTATGCTTAAGTGACATAGACTTAAGGTGCCTGTTCAAAAGTATGTCTTCTTCCATATAGTTACAAAACGGCGATTTGTAATCAATTGTCCATAAGATTTCAATCCGATCAACGTACAGCTATAATTCGTGCGTAAGTTATTTATATTTTGTACAATATTTTTCTATATGTAACACCATTTCCCACCAAATATTTACACAAATCTAGAATGAAATAAGCCCCAAATATTTTGATTAGTTGGTTACAAACAATTCAGTGTATATAAGAAGCTCCACGTTCACGATTAAGCACAAAATTTTATATATATCTTTGAGTATTTAACTCATTTGTTTTCGTATTTCATGTTGTTTACTGTTGGTGACGTCCTGTACCCATATACGCATATATGTATATATATATATATGTGCATGTATATATACAATGAAAATTTACAAAAAAACAAAAGACGAAAACGGGAGTGTAAACAACAAAAATATGTATTAGTTTAACACTCGGAAAGTGAGAAAATCTTTTACGTTTTGACCCTACGCTCTTCGACAGAAAGAGAAACAGAAATAAATAGGTAGAGAAAAAAAAATATATATATATACATACATACATACATAAATATATATATATATATATATATATATA